>NW_025408237.1:299101-547109 GCF_905475395.1 Chrysoperla carnea | reverse complement strand
CTTGGATCAAAATTTTAATGATTTGTATAGTCATGACATTCTAGTTGAAAAATCGAAAATTTTCAAAAAATCTTTTTTCTATCGAAAAATGTCAAATTTGATCATTTTTGGCTTATTTATACTTAGTCCAGTCATAAAGGACCTCTATGTATACATTTTGACTTAGTTGGATCAAAATTTCAATGATTTGTATAGTCATGACTCTCATGTTGAAAAATCGAAAATTTTCAAAAAATGTTTTTTCTATCGAAAAATGTAAAATTTGATCATTTTTGGCTTATTTATACTTATTCCAGTCATAAAGGACCTCTTTGTATACATTTTGACTTAGTTGGATCAAAATTTCAATGATTTGTATAGTCATGACTCTCATGTTGTAAAATCGAAAATTTTCAAAAAATGTTTTTTCTATCGAAAAATGTCAAATTTGATCATTTTTGGCTTATTTATACTTAGTCCAGTAATAAAGGACCTCTATGTATACATTTTGACTTACTTGGATCAAAATTTCAACGATTTGTATATTCATGACATTCTAGTTGAAAAATCGAAAATTTTCAAAAAATGTTTTTTCTATCGAAAAATGTCAAATTTGTTCATTTTTGGCTTATTTATACTTAGTCCAGTCATAAAGGACCTCTATGTATACATTTTGACTTAGTTGGATCAAAATTTCAATGATTTGTATAGTCATAACTCTCATGTTGAAAAATCGGAAATTTTCAAAAAATGTTTTTTCTGTCGAAAAATGTCTAATTTGATCATTTTTGGCCCATTTATACTTATTCCAGTCATAAAGGACCTCTATGTATACATTTTGACTTTCTTGGATCAAAATTTTAATGATTTGTATAGTCATGACATTCTAGTTGAAAAATCGTAAATTTTCAAAAAATCTTTTTTCTATCGAAAAATGTCAAATTAGATAATTTTTGGCTTATTTATACTTAGTCCAGTCATAAAGGACCTCTATGTATACATTTTGACTTAGTTTGATCAAAAATTCAATGATTTGTATAGTCATGACTCTCATGTTGAAAAATCGAAAATTTTCAAAAAATGTTTTTTCTATCGAAAAATGTAAAATTTGATCATTTTTGGCTCATTTATACTTATTCCAGTCATAAAGGACCTCTTTGTATACATTTTGACTTAGTTGGATCAAAATTACAATGATTTGTATAGACATGACTCTCATGTTGTAAAATCGAAAATTTTCAAAAAATGTTTTTTCTATCGAAAAATGACAAAATTTAATTATTTTTGGCTTATTTATACTTAGTCCAGTAATAAAGGACCTTTATGTATACATTTTGACTTACTTGGATCAAAATTTCAACGATTTGTATATTCATGACATTCTAGTTGAAAAATCGAAAATTTTCAAAAAATGTTTTTTCTATCGAAAAATGTCAAATTTGTTCATTTTTGGCTTATTTATACTTAGTCCAGTCATAAACGACCTCTATGTATACAATTTGACTTACTTGGATCAACATTTCAATGATTTGTATAGTCATGACTCTCATGTTGAAAAATCGAAAATTTTCAAAAAATGTTTTTTCTATCGAAAAAATGTCAAATTAGATCATTTTTGGGTTTTTTATACTTAGTTCAGTCATAAAGGACCTCTATGTATACATTATGACTTACTTGGATCAAAATTTCAATGATTTGTATAGTCATGACAATCAAGTTGTAAAATCGGAAATTTTCAAAAAATGTTTTTTCTATCGAAAAATGTCAAATTTTTTCATTTTTGGCTTATTTATACTTAGTCCAGTCATGAAGGACCTCTATGTATACATTTTGACTTACTTGGATCAAAATTTCATTGATTTGTATAGTCATGACACTCATGTTGAAAAATCGAAAATTTTCAAAAAATGTTTTTCTATCGGAAAATGTTAAATTTGATCATTTTTGGCTTATTTATACTTAGTCCAGTCATAAAGGAACTCTATGTATACATTTTGACTTATTTGGATCAAAATTTCAATGATTTGTATATTCATGACTCTCATGTTGAAAAATCGAAAATTTTCAAAAAATTATTTATCTATCGAAAAATGTCAAATTTGACCATTTTGGGCTTATTTGTACTTAGTCCAGTCATAAAGGACCAAAATGTATACATTTTGACTTACTTGGATCAAAATTTCAATGATTTGTATAGTCATGACTCTCATGTTAAAAAATCGAAAATTTTCAAAAAATGTTTTTTCTATCGAAAAATGTCAAATTTGATCATTTTTGGCCTATTTGTACTTATTCCAGTCATAAAGGACCTCTATGTATACATTTTGACTTACTTGGATCAAAATTTCAATGATTTGTATAGTCATGACATTCTAGTTGAAAAATCGAAAATTTTCAAAAAATGTTTTTTCTATCGAAAAATGTCAAATTTGTTCATTTTTGGCCCATTTATACTTAGTCCAGTCAAAAACGACCTCTATGTATACATTTTGACTTACTTGGATCAACATTTCAATGATTTGTATAGTCATGACTCTCATGTTGAAAAATCGAAAATTTTAAAAAAATGTTTTTTTCTATCGAAAAATGTCAAATTTGATCATTTTTGGATTATTTATACTTAGTCCAGTCATAAACGACCTCTATGTATACATTTTGACTTACTTGGATCAAAATTTCAATGATTTGTATAGTCATGACTCTCATGTTGAAAAATCGAAAATTTAAAAAATGTTTTTTCTATCGAAAAATGTCAAATTAGATCATTTTTGGATTATTTATACTTAGTCCAGTCATAAAGGACCTCTATGTATACATTATGACTTACTTGGATCAAAATTTCAATGATTTGTATAGTCATGACATTCTAGTTGTAAAATCGGAAATTTTCAAAAAATGTTTTTTCTATCGAAAAATGTCAAATTTGATCATTTTTGGCTTATTTATACTTAACAGTCATAAAGGACCTCTATGTATACATTTTGACTTACTTGTATCAAAATTTCATTGATTTGTATAGTCACGACACTCATGTTGAAAAATCGAAAATTTTCAAAAAATGTTTTTTCTATCGAAAAATGTCAAATTTGATCATTTTTGGCTTATTTATGCTTAGTCCAGCCATATAGGACCTCTATGTATACATTTTGACTTACTTGGATCAAAATTTTAATGATTTGTATAGTCATGACATTCTAGTTGAAAAATCGAAAATTTTCAAAAAATATTTTTTCTATCGAAAAATGTCAAATTTGATCATTTTTGGCTTATTTATACTTAGTCCAGTCATAAAGGACCTCTATGTATACATTTTGACTTAGTTGGATCAAAATTTCAATGATTTGTATAGTCATGACTCTCATGTTGAAAAATCGAAAATTTTCAAAAAATGTTTTTTCTATCGAAAAATGTAAAATTTGATCATTTTTGGCTTATTTATACTTATTCCAGTCATAAAGGACCTCTTTGTATACATTTTGACTTAGTTGGATCAAAATTTCAATGATTTGTATAGTCATGACTCTCATGTTGTAAAATCGAAAATTTTCAAAAAATGTTTTTTCTATCGAAAAATGTCAAATTTGATCATTTTTGGCTTATTTATACTTAGTCCAGTAATAAAGGACCTCTATGTATACATTTTGACTTACTTGGATCAAAATTTCAACGATTTGTATATTCATGACATTCTAGTTGAAAAATCGAAAATTTTCAAAAAATGTTTTTTCTATCGAAAAATGTCAAATTTGTTCATTTTTGGCTTATTTATACTTAGTCCAGTCATAAAGGACCTCTATGTATACATTTTGACTTAGTTGGATCAAAATTTCAATGATTTGTATAGTCATAACTCTCATGTTGAAAAATCGGAAATTTTCAAAAAATGTTTTTTCTGTCGAAAAATGTCAAATTTGATCATTTTTGGCCCATTTATACTTATTCCAGTCATAAAGGACCTCTATGTATACATTTTGACTTTCTTGGATCAAAATTTTAATGATTTGTATAGTCATGACATTCTAGTTGAAAAATCGTAAATTTTCAAAAAATCTTTTTTCTATCGAAAAATGTCAAATTTGATAATTTTTGGCTTATTTATACTTAGTCCAGTCATAAAGGACCTCTATGTATACATTTTGACTTAGTTGGATCAAAATTTCAATGATTTGTATAGTCATGACTCTCATGTTGAAAAATCGAAAATTTTCAAAAAATGTTTTTTCTATCGAAAAATGTAAAATTTGATCATTTTTGGCTCATTTATACTTATTCCAGTCATAAAGGACCTCTTTGTATACATTTTGACTTAGTTGGATCAAAATTTCAATGATTTGTATAGTCATGACTCTCATGTTGTAAAATCGAAAATTTTCAAAAAATGTTTTTTCTATCGAAAAATGTCAAATTTGATCATTTTTGGCTTATTTATACTTAGTCCAGTAATAAAGGACCTCTATGTATACATTTTGACTTACTTGGATCAAAATTTCAACGATTTGTATATTCATGACATTCTAGTTGAAAAATCGAAAATTTTCAAAAAATGTTTTTTCTATCGAAAAATGTGAAATTTGTTCATTTTTGGCTTATTTATACTTAGTCCAGTCATAAACGACCTCTATGTATACATTTTGACTTACTTGGATCAACATTTCAATGATTTGTATAGTCATGACTCTCATGTTGAAAAATCGAAAATTTTCAAAAAATGTTTTTTCTATCGAAAAATGTCAAATTCGATCATTTTTGGGTTTTTTATACTTAGTTCAGTCATAAAGGACCTCTATGTATATATTATGACTTACTTGGATCAAAATTTCAATGATTTGTATAGTCATGACAATCAAGTTGTAAAATCGGAAATTTTCAAAAAATGTTTTTTCTATCGAAAAATGTCAAATTTGATCATTTTTGGCTTATTTATACTTAGTCCAGTCATAAAGGACCTCTATGTATACATTTTGACTTACTTGGATCAAAATTTCATTGATTTGTATAGTCATGACACTCATGTTGAAAAATCGAAAATATTCAAAAAATGTTTTTCTATCGGAAAATGTTAAATTTGATCATTTTTGGCTTATTTATACTTAGTCCAGTCATAAAGGAACTCTATGTATACATTTTGACTTATTTGGATCAAAATTTCAATGATTTGTATATTCAAGACTCTCATGTTGAAAAATCGAAAATTTTCAAAAAATTATTTATCTATCGAAAAATGTCAAATTTGACCATTTTGGGCTTATTTGTACTTAGTCCAGTCATAAAGGACCTCTATGTATACATTTTGACTTACTTGGATCAAAATTTCAATGATTTGTATAGTCATGACTCTCATGTTAAAAAATCGAAAATTTTCAAAAAATGTTTTTTCTATCGAAAAATGTCAAATTTGATCATTTTTGGCTTATTTATACTTAGTCCAGTCATAAAGGACCTCTATGTATACATTTTCACTTAGTTGGATCAAAATTTGAATGATTTGTATAGTCATAACTCTCATGTTGAAAAATCGGAAATTTTCAAAAAATGTTTTTTCAGTCGAAAAATGTCAAATTTGATCATTTTTGGCCTATTTATACTTATTCCAGTCATAAAGGACCTCTATGTATACATTTTGACTTACTTGGATCAAAATTTCAATGATTTGTATAGTCATGACATTCTAGTTGAAAAATCGAAAATTTTAAAAAAATGTTTTTTCTATCGAAAAATGTCAAATTTGTTCATTTTTGGCCCATTTATACTTAGTCCAGTCAAAAACGACCTCTTTGTATACATTTTGACTTACTTGGATCAACATTTCAATGATTTGTATAGTCATGACTCTCATGTTGAAAAATCGAAAATTTTAAAAAAATGTTTTTTCTATCGAAAAATGTCAAATTTGATCATTTTTGGATTATTTATACTTAGTCCAGTCATAAAGGACCTCTATGTATACATTATGACTTACTTGGATCAAAATTTCAATGATTTGTATAGTCATGACATTCTAGTTGTAAAATCGGAAATTTTCAAAAAATGTTTTTTCTATCGAAAAATGTCAAATTTGATCATTTTTGGCTTATTAATACTTAACAGTCATAAAGGACCTCTATGTATACATTTTGACTTTCTTGTATCAAAATTTCATTGATTTGTATAGTCACGACACTCATGTTGAAAAATCGAAAATTTTCAAAAAATTTTTTTCTATCGAAAAATGTTAAATTTGATCATTTTTGGCTTATTTATACTTAGTCCAGGCATAAAGGACCTCTATGTATACATTTTGACTTACTTGGATCAAAATTTCAATGATTTGTATAGTCATGACATTCTAGTTGTAAAATCGGAAATTTTCAAAAAATGTTTTTTCTATCGAAAAATGTCAAATTTGATCATTTTTAGCTTATTTATACTTAGTCCAGTCATAAAGGACCTCTATGTTTACATTTTGACTTACTTGGATCAAAATTTCATTGATTTGTATAGTCACGACACTCATGTTGAAAAATCGAAAATTTTCAAAAAATTTTTTTCTATCGAAAAATGTTAAATTTGATCATTTTTGGCTTATTTATACTTAGTCCAGGCATAAAGGACCTCTATGTATACATTTTGACTTACTTGGATCAAAATTTCAATGATTTGTATAGTCATGACATTCTAGTTGTAAAATCGGAAATTTTCAAAAAATGTTTTTTCTATCGAAAAATGTCAAATTGGATCATTTTTAGCTTATTTATACTTAGTCCAGTCATAAAGGACCTCTATGTATACATTTTGACTTACTTGGATCAAAATTTCAATGATTTGTATAGTAATGACTCTCATGTTGAAAAATCGAAAATTTTCAAAAAATGTTTTTCTATCGAAAAATGTCAAATTTGATCATTTTTGGCTTATTTATACTTAGTCCAGTCATAAAGGACCTCTTTGTATACATTTTGACTTAGTTGGATCAAAATTTGAATGATTTGTATAGTCATGACTCTCATGTTGAAAAATCGAAAATTTTCAAAAAATCTTTTTTCTATCGAAAAATGTCAAATTTGATCATTTTTGGCTTATTTATGCTTAGTCCAGTCATATAGGACCTCTATGTATACATTTTGACTTACTTGGAAAAAATTTCAATGATTTGTATAGTCATGACATTCTAGTTGTAAAATCGGAAATTTTCAAAAAATGTTTTTTCTATCGAAAAATGTCAAATTTGATAAGTTTTGGCTTATTTATACTTAGTCCAGTAATAAAGGACCTCTATGTATACATTTTGACTTCCTTGGATCAAAATTTCAATGATTTGTATATTTATGACATTCTAGTTGAAAAATCGAAAATTTTCAAAAAATGTTTTTTCTATCGAAAAATGTCAAATTTGTTCATTTTTGGCTTATTTATACTTAGTCCAGTCATAAACGACCTCTATGTATACATTTTGACTTACTTGGATCAACATTTCAATGATTTATATAGTCATGACTCTCATATTGAAAAATCGAAAATTTTCAAAAAATGTTTTTTCTATCGAAAAATGTCAAATTAGATCATTTTTGGCTTTTTTATACTTAGTTCAGTCATAAAGGACCTCTATGTATACATTATGACTTACTTGGATCAAAATTTCAATGATTTGTATAGTCATGACATTCAAGTTGTAAAATCGGAAATTTTCAAAAAATGTTTTTCTATCGGAAAATGTTAAATTTGATCATTTTTGGCTTATTTATACTTAGTCCAGTCATAAAGGAACTCTATGTATACATTTTGACTTATTTGGATCAAAATTTCAATGATTTGTATATTCATGACTCTCATGTTGAAAAATCGAAAATTTTCAAAAAATGATTTATCTATCGAAAAATGTCAAATTTGACCATTTTGGGCTTATTTGTACTTAGTCCAGTCATAAAGGACCTCTATGTATACATTTTGACTTACTTGGATCAAAATTTCAATGATTTGTATAGTCATGACTCTCATGTTGAAAAATCGAAAATTTTCAAAAAATGATTTTTCTGTCGAAAAATGTCAAATTTGATCATTCTTGGCTCATTTATACTTAGTCCAGTCATAAAGGACCTCTATGTATACATTTTGACTTACTTGGATCAAAATTTCAATGATTTGTATAGTCATGACTCTCATGTTAAAAAATCGAAAATTTTCAAAAAATGTTTTTTCTATCGAAAAATGTCAAATTTGATCATTTTTGGCTTATTTATACTTAGTCCAGTCATAAAGGACCTCTATGTATACATTTTCATTTACTTAGATCAAAATTTGAATGATTTGTATAGTCATAACTCCCATGTTGAAAAATCGGAAATTTTCAAAAAATGTTTTTTCTGTCGAAAAATGTCAAATTTGATCATTTTTGGCCTATTTATACTTATTCCAGTCATAAAGGACCTCTATGTACACATTTTGACTTACTTGGATCAAAATTTTAATGATTTGTATAGTCATGACTCTCATGTTGAAAAATCGAAAATTTTCAAAAAATGTTTTTTCTATCGAAAAATGTCAAACTTGATCATTTTTGGCTCATTTATACTTAGTCCAGTCATAAAGGACCTCTATGTATACATTTTGACTTACTTGGATCAAAATTTCAATGATTTGTATAGTCATGACATTCTAGTTGTAAAATCGAAAATTTTCAAAAAATGTTTTTTCTATCGAAAAATGTCAAATTTGATCATTTTTGGCTTATTTATACTTAGTCCAGTCATAGAGGACCTCTATGTATTCATTTTGACTTACTTGTGAAGCAAAAAACAAAATAAAGAAAAAAACGTAACCCTTGTGGGTTACTAGGAAATGAGAATATCAAAATTAAATTAACGAGTTACGAGTTAAGAAGGTGAATACGAGTTACGAAGTGAAAAAGTATGCTAAAGGGCCCACCCATACAGTTTTCCGGGATAATTGTACTATTTAGAGCCACCCTGATATTTAAACTGATAGGTCCAGAGGTTAAGATCAGAACATGAAGGCATGTTTGGAGTTCAAAGTAAAGGCTTCATTTCTTTACTTTCCAAAAGTTACCGCATGGATTAGAATTTCACATCTACAAAACAAAATGTTGAAAAGGGAAAGAGTTAAAAACAACATCAAAGATAGTTTTAAACTTGAAAGATATTTTATATAAACACAATCAAATACAAATTAACGCGTTAAGCGTCATTATGAAAATCTGCAAGGCATAGAAATTGAACACTTTAAGTGTTTACTGAATAACATAAATCAAATATTTAATAAATACACAAAATCTAAAGTGTTTTACAAATAAAGATTAATAAATTCTAAGTCATTTTTAACCTAGAAATCTTAAATAAACTTATATCAAAGTTTAAATGGATGCATAATATATTGAAACAAAAACCTTTCAAACTATCTCCAAAAATCCAATAATTATAACAAATCAAAACATACCAGATAATTTAATAAAATTCACTGTTTGCTCACATATTATATTAAGTATGCCGCATGCAAATAATTTAAATTGTATTTAAAATGTAGGATCCATTACTGTTTTTACATTGCCGATGCTTGCTGTTCGATAGCCCAAGCCGAAGAGGATCTTAATCAATACTTCAACCAGTAGGTTAGTAAAATTCCTCCGCGTAGCGACCAACTGCGCATAAGAAAGTAGTTCTATTCTTTTATGTAATGTGTTTGTTCGTAATTTATGTACTCTAACCGACATAAATCACGGAACATTCCCCAAGAGTCAGGAAAAAAAATTTTTTTTTTTGAAAAAAAAAAAAAATTTTTTTTTTTGAAAAAAAAAAAAAATTTTTAAGCAACCACCGTAAGTTCAAAGAAAGCAAGAAATTCGCCCCAATTCAATCATTCAACGATATGCATCCATTTTCACATTAGTATAACTAAGTATAAACTATCAATTTATAAAAAAGAAAAAATTATATTAATGATTGATAGAATTTTAGACAACCGTAACTAGAATCTATAATACAATTTAAATAACAAATTTAAGAAAAACTTCCAACAATGTTAAAGAATTTTTTAAGCTTTAACAAAACATTATTAATTTATCAAATTTTTTAATAACAAATCTAACTATCTCTTAATAAATAATTTTTACATTAATTATAAACCATAAATTTAAGAAGGAAAAGTACAAATATATTAACGATTAACCAAATCATAGACAACCTTAATTAGAATCTATAATACAATTTGAATAACAAATTTAAGAAAAATTTCCAACAATCATAAAAATTCTTAAGCTTTAACAAAAACTTCCCTAACTTTCAACAAAGTTTTAATAAAATATTACAACTTTAAATCTGTTAATAAATAATTTTTACATTTGTGTAAAAATTTTCTAAATAAATAATTTTAATTTTTACTTATACGTATAAAGAAAAATTCATGTTGTACTTTTACATTTAAAAAAATGGTACCGTTAACATTTACAAAGACAAGAAAAGAACAAATTACACCTCTGACATTTTTAGAGGGTCAAAAACGAAAAATACAAATGTCAACTGACGAAAAGAAAAGAAGAAAATTGTTTTTTAAACAGGTATGTCCTCATCATGACCTGATTTACAATTTTAATTATAAGATTCAAAAAAAAAATTATTTAAAATTATACAATGTCAACTGACGAAAAGAAAAAAGGAAATTGTCTTTTAAACAGGCATGTCTTCATCATGACCAGATATACAATTTAATTATAAGATTCAAAAAATTATTTAAAATTTTCGAAAGTGTTGAATTCCTACTTTACATATACAATTTTACTTAACAAGGAAAACTTAAATTATTGCACTCGTTATGTTTAAAATTTAGATTAAGAGTTAATTCACACCATTATATTAAACCACCTTTATGTCACTTTGCTCTTTATACAAATAGCTGATATAGTTAAACTTCCAGAGTACAACTGTTAATAGCACTTAGAAAATCATACACTAGGCAAATTACAAAATCAATGTGTCAAACTGCATACTATATGTTAAATTTTTAACATACATAATTCAACATTCAAAGTATCTTCTCAACGGTCAGGCAATCAGTTATCATTAATGTTATATCGATTGCATAAAAATTGACGCCAACATCCAAACACGAATATACACACATGTATCATGGTAAGTTGTTTATTGTGACGAAAAAATATACAAAATTTTCCATCGAATTTTATGTATCCAAATATAATTATGCATAATCCATTTTTGTAAAACTTAATAGTTCATCTCCATAAACAAAAAATAATTCATGCCAAAAGTGTACGAAATTTCAAATCGTTATCTAAAACAGTGTACTATCATATTTCTGTATTGTAGACAACCATATTTAAATCAAATGACATTTAATAAAGATGAGGTTATGTTTGATATAATACAGTTTTTTGAAGAATTTGATGATAAATTAATTTGTTATTAAAGTATAATTATTTGAGTGCGAAAATTTAAAGGAAAATAAATTCGGTCAAGTCTTTTCACTTCTTTGAATGAAAATCATTTTATTCATTTGAGTACTACTAAAATGTATTAAAATTATAACATTGTGTTCGTTCAAATAAACCAAGGTATCAAAATTTCAATGATTTGTATAGTCATGACTCTCATGTTGAAAAGTCGAAAATTTTCAAAAAATGTTTTTTCTATCGAAAAATGTCAAATTTGATCATTTTTGGCATATTTCTACTTAGTCCAGTCATAAAGGACCTCTATGTATACATTTTGACTTACTTGGATCAAAATTTCAATGATTTGTATAGTAATGACTCTCATTTTGAAAAATCGAAAATTTTCAAAAAATGTTTTTTCTATCGAAAAATGTCAAATTTGATCACTTTTGGCTTATTTATACTTAGTCCATTCATTAAGGACCTCAATGTATACATTTTGACTTACTTGGATCAAAATTTCAATGATTTGTATAGTCATGACTCTCATGTTGAAAAATCGAAAATTTTCAAAAAATGTTTTTTCTATCGAAAAATGTCAAACTTGATCATTTTTGGCTTATTTATACTTAGTCCAGTCATAAAGGACCTCTTTGTATACATTTTGACTTACTTGGATCAAAATTTCAATGATTTGTATAGTAATGACTCTCATTTTGAAAAATCGAAAATTTTCAAAAAATGTTTTTTCTATCGAAAAATGTCAAATTTGATCATTTTTGGCTTATTTATACTTAGTCCAGTCATAAAGGACCTCTATGTATACATTTTGACTTACTTGGATCAAAATTTCAATGATTTGTATAGTCATGATTCTCATGTTGAAAAATCGAAAATTTTCAAAAAATGTTTTTTCTATCGAAAAATGTCAAATTTGATCATTTTTGGCTTATTTCTACTTAGTCCAGTCATAAAGGACCTCTATGTATACATTTTGACTTACTTGGATCAAAATTTCAATAATTTGTATAGTCATGACTCTAATGTTGAAAAATCGAAAATTTTCAAAAAATGTTTTTTCTATCGAAAAATGTCCAATTTGATCATTTTTGGCTTATTTCTACTTAGTCCAGTCATGATGGACCTCTATGTATACATTTTGACTTACTTGGATCAAAATTTCAATGATTTGTATAGTCATGACTCTCATGTGGAAAAATCGAAAATTTTCAAAAAATGTTTTTTCTATCGAAAAATGTCAATTTTGATCATTTTTGGCTTATTTATACTTAGTCCAGTCATAAAGGACCTCTTTGTATACATTTTGACTTACTTGGATCAAAATTTCAATGATTTGTATAGTAATGACTCTCATTTTGAAAAATCGAAAATTTTCAAAAAATGTTTTTTCTATCGAAAAATGTCAAATTTGATCATTTTTGGCTTATTTATACTTAGTCCAGTCATAAAGGACCTCTATGTATACATTTTGACTAACTTGGATCAAAATTTCAATAATTTGTATAGTCATGACTCTCATGTTAAAAAATCGAAAATTTTCAAAAAATGTTTTTTCTATCGAAAAATGTCAAATTTGATCTTTTTTGGCGTATTTATACTTAGTCCATTCATAAAAGACCTCTATGTATACATTTTGACTTACCAGGATCAAAATTTCAATGATTTGTACAGTCATGATTCTCATGTTGAAAAATCGAAAATTTTCAAAAAATGTTTTTTTTTATCGAAAAATGTCAAATTTGATCATTTTTGGCTTATTAATACTTAGTCCAGTCAAAAAGGACCTCTATGTATACATTTTGACTTACTTGGATCAAAATTTCAATGATTTGTATAGTTATGACATTCTAGTTGTAAAATCGGAAATTTTCAAAAAATGTTTTTTCTATCGAAAAATGTCAAATTTGATTATTTTTGGCTTATTTATACTTAATCCCGTCATTAAGGACCTCTATGTATACATTTTGACCTACTTGGATCAAAATTTCAATGATTTGTATAGTCATGACATTCTAGTTGTAAAATCGGAAATTTTCAAAAAATGTTTTTTCTATTGAAAAATGTCAAATTTGATCATTTTTGGCTTATTTATACTTAGTCCAGTCATAAAGGACCTCTATGTATACATTTTGACTTACTTGGATAAAAATTTCAATGATTTGTATAGTCATGACTCTCATGTTGAAAAATCGAAAATTTTCAAAAAATGTTTTTTCTATCGAAAAATGTCAAATTTGATCATTTTTGGCTTATTTCTACGTAGTCCAGTCATAAAGGACCTCTAAGTATACATTTTGACTTACTTGGATCAAAATTTCAATGATTTGTATAGTCATGACATTCTAGTTGTAAAATCGGAAATTTTCAAAAAATGTTTTTTCTATCGAAAAATGTCAAATTTGATCATTTTTGGCTTATTTATACTTAGTCCAGTCATAAAGGACCTCTATGTATACATTTTGACTTACTTGGATCAAAATTTCAATGATTTGTATAGTCATGACTCTCATGTTGAAAAATCGAAAATTTTCAAAAAATGTTTTTTCTATCGAAAAATGTCAAATTTGATCAGTTTTGGCTTATTTCTACGTAGTCCAGTCATAAAGGACCTCTATTAATACATTTTGACTTACTTGAATCAAAATTTCAATGATTTGTATAGTCATGATTCTCATGTTGAAAAATCGAAAATTTTCAAAAAATGTTTTTTCTATCGAAAAATGTCAAATTTGATCATTTTTGGCTTATTCATACTTAGTCCAGTCATATAGACCTCTATGTATACATTTTGACTTACTTGGATCAAAATTTCAATGATTTGTATAGTCATGACTCTCATGTTAAAAAATCGAAAATTTTCAAAAAATGTTTTTTCAATCGAAAAATGTCAAATTTGATCATTTTTGGCTTATTTCTACTTAGTCCAGTCATAAAGGACCTATATGTATACATTTTGACTTGCTTGGATCAAAATTTCAATGATTTGTATAGTCATGACATTTTAGTTGTAAAATCGGAAATTTTCAAAAAATGTTTTTTCTATCGAAAAATGTCAAATTTGATTATTTTTGGCTTATTTATACTTAGTCCCGCCATTAAGGACCTCTATGTATATATTTTGACTTACTTGGATTAAAATTTCAATGATTTGTATAGTCATGACTCTCATGTTGAAAAATCGAAAATTTTCAAAAAATGTTTTTCCTATCGAAAAATGTCAAATTTGATCATTTTTGGCTTATTTATACTTAGTCCAGTCATAAAGGACCTCTATGTATACATTTTGACTTACTTAGATCAAAATTTCAATGATTTGTATAGTCATGATTCTCATGTTGAAAAATCGAAAATTTTCAAAAAATGTTTTTTCTATCGAAAAATGTCAAATTTGATCTTTTTTGGCGTATTTATACTTAGTCCATTCATATAGGACTTCTATGTATACATTTTGACTTACTTGGATCAAAATTTCAATGATTTGTATAGTCATGACTCTCATGTTAAAAAATCGAAAATTTTCAAAAAATGTTTTTTCAATCGAAAAATGTCAAATTTGATCATTTTTGGCTTATTTCTACTTAGTCCAGTCATAAAAGACCTATATGTATACATTTTGACTTGCTTGGATCAAAATTTCAATGATTTGTATAGTCATGACTCTCATGTTAAAAAATCGAAAATTTTCAAAAAATGTTTTTTTCAATCGAAAAATGTCAAATTTGATCATTTTTGGCTTATTTCTACTTAGTCCAGTCATAAAAGATCTATATGTATACATTTTGACTTGCTTGGATCAAAATTTCAATGATTTGTATAGTCATGACTCTCATGTTAAAAAATCGAAAATTTTCAAAAAATGTTTTTTCAATCGAAAAATGTCAAATTTGATCATTTTTGGCTTATTTATACTTAGTCCCGCCATTAAGGACCTCTATGTATACATTTTGACTTACTTGGATCAAAATTTCAATGATTTGTATAGTCATGACATTCTAGTTGTAAAATCGGAAATTTTCAAAAAATGTTTTTTCTATCGAAAACTGTCAAATTTGATCATTTTTGGCTTATTTATACTTAGTCCAGTCATAAAGGACCTCTATGTATACATTTTGACTTACTTGGATCAAAATTTCAATGATTTGTATAGTCATGACTCTCATGTTGAAAAATCGAAAATTTTCAAAAAATGTTTTTTCTATCGAAAAATGTCAAATTTGATCATTTTTGGCTTATTCATACTTAGTCCAGTCATATAGACCTCTATGTATACATTTTGACTTACTTGGATCAAAATTTCAATGATTTGTATAGTCATGACTCTCATGTTAAAAAATCGAAAATTTTCAAAAAATGTTTTTTCAATCGAAAAATGTCAAATTTGATCATTTTTGGCTTATTTCTACTTAGTCCAGTCATAAAGGACCTATATGTATACATTTTGACTTGCTTGGATCCAAATTTCAATGATTTGTATAGTCATGATATTTTAGTTGTAAAATCGGGAATTTTCAAAAAATGTTTTTTCTATCGAAAAATGTCCAATTTGATCATTTTTGGCTTATTTCTACTTAGTCCAGTCATGATGGACCTCTATGTATACATTTTGACTTACTTGGATCAAAATTTCAATGATTTGTATAGTCATGACTCTCATGTGGAAAAATCGAAAATTTTCAAAAAATGTTTTTTCTATCGAAAAATGTCAATTTTGATCATTTTTGGCTTATTTATACTTAGTCCAGTCATAAAGGACCTCTTTGTATACATTTTGACTTACTTGGATCAAAATTTCAATGATTTGTATAGTAATGACTCTCATTTTGAAAAATCGAAAATTTTCAAAAAAAGGTTTTTTCTATCAAAAAATGTCAAATTTGATCATTTTTGGCGTATTTTTACTTAGTCCAGTCATAAACGACCTCTATGTATACATTTTGACATACTTGGATCAACATTTCAATGATTTGTATAGTCATGACTCTCATGTTGAAAAATCGAAAATTTTAAAAAAATGTTTTTTCTATCGAAAAATGTCAAATTTGATCATTTTTGGCGTATTTATACTTAGTCCATTCATAAAGGACCTCTATGTATACATTTTGACTTACCAGGATCAAAATTTCAATGATTTGTATAGTCATGATTCTCATGTTAAAAAATCGAAAATTTTCAAAAAATGTTTTATTTTATCGAAAATTGTCAAATTTGATCATTTTTGGCTTATTTATACTTAGTCCAGTCATAAAGGACCTCTATGTATACATTTTGACTTACTTGGATCAAAATTTCAATGATTTGTATAGTTATGACATTCTAGTTGTAAAATCGGAAATTTTCAAAAAATGTTTTTTCTATCGAAAAATGGCAAATTTGATTATTTTTGGCTTATTTATACTTAGTCCCGTCACTAAGGACCTCTATGTATACATTTTGACTTACTTGGATCAAAATTTCAATGATTTGTATAGTCATGACTCTCATGTTGAAAAATCGAAAATTTTCAAAAAATGTTTTTTCTATCGAAAAATGTCAAATTTGATCAGTTTTGGCTTATTTCTACGTAGTCCAGTCATAAAGGACCTCTATGTATACATTTTGACTTACTTGGATCAAAATTTCAATGATTTGTACAGTCATGATTCTCATGTTGAAAAATCGAAAATTTTCAAAAAATGTTTTTTTTTTTATCGAAAAATGTCAAATTTGATCATTTTTGGCTTATTAATACTTAGTCCAGTCATAAAGGACCTCTATGTATACATTTTGACTTACTTGGATCAAAATTTCAATGATTTGTATAGTTATGACATTCTAGTTGTAAAATCGGAAATTTTCAAAAAATGTTTTTTCTATCGAAAAATGTCAAATTTGATTATTTTTGGCTTATTTATACTTAGTCCCGTCATTAAGGACCTCTAAGTATACATTTTGACTTACTTGGATCAAAATTTCAATGATTTGTCTAGTCATGACATTCTAGTTGTAAAATCGGAAATTTTCAAAAAATGTTTTTTCTATCGAAAAATGTCAAATTTGATCATTTTTGGCTTATTTATACTTAGTCCAGTCATAAAGGACCTCTATGTATACATTTTGACTTACTTGGATCAAAATTTCAATGAATTGTATAGTCATGACTCTCATGTTGAAAAATCGAAAATTTTCAAAAAATGTTTTTTCTATCGAAAAATGTCAAATTTGATCAGTTTTGGCTTATTTCTACGTAGTCCAGTCATAAAGGACCTCTATTAATACATTTTGACTTACTTGGATCAAAATTTCAATGATTTGTATAGTCATGATTCTCATGTTGAAAAATCGAAAATTTTCAAAAAATGTTTTTTCTATCGAAAAATGTCAAATTTGATCATTTTTGGCTTATTCATACTTAGTCCAGTCATATAGACCTCTATGTATACATTTTGACTTACTTGGATCAAAATTTCAATGATTTGTATAGTCATGACTCTCATGTTAAAAAATCGAAAAATTTCAAAAAATGTTTTTTCAATCGAAAAATGTCAAATTTGATCATTTTTGGCTTATTTCTACTTAGTCCAGTCATAAAGGACCTATATGTATACATTTTGACTTGCTTGGATCAAAATTTCAATGATTTGTATAGTCATGACATTTTAGTTGTAAAATCGGAAATTTTCAAAAAATGTTTTTTCTATCGAAAAATGTCAAATTTGATTATTTTTGGCTTATTTATACTTAGTCCCGCCAGTAAGGACCTCTATGTATATATTTTGACTTACTTGGATCAAAATTTCAATGATTTGTATAGTCATGACTCTCATGTTGAAAAATCGAAAATTTTCAAAAAATGTTTTTTCTATCGAAAAATGTCAAATTTGATCATTTTTGGCTTATTTATACTTAGTCCAGTCATAAAGGACCTCTATGTATACATTTTGACTTACTTAGATCAAAATTTCAATGATTTGTATAGTCATGATTCTCATGTTGAAAAATCGAAAATTTTCAAAAAATGTTTTTTCTATCGAAAAATGTCAAATTTGATCTTTTTTGGCGTATTTATACTTAGTCCATTCATATAGGACCTCTATGTATACATTTTTACTTACCAGGATCAAAATTTCAATGATTTGTATAGTCATGATTCTCATGTTGAAAAATCGAAAATTTTCAAAAAATGTTTTTTTTTATCGAAAAATGTCAAATTTGATCATTTTATGCTTATTAATACTGAGTCCAGTCATAGAGGACCTCTATGTATACATTTTGACTTACTTGGATCAAAATTTCAATGATTTGTGTAGTTATGACATTCTAGTTGTAAAATCGGAAATTTTCAAAAAATGTTTTTTCTATCGAAAAATGTCAAATTTGATTATTTTTGGCTTATTTATACTTAGTCCCGTCATTAAGGAACTTTATGTATACATTTTGACTTACTTGGATCAAGATTTCAATGATTTGTATAGTCATGACATTCTAGTTGTAAAATCGGAAATTTTCAAAAAATGTTTTTTCTATCAAAAACTGTCAAATTTGATCATTTTTGGCTTATTTATACTTAGTCCAGTCATAAAGGACCACTATGTATACATTTTGACTTACTTGGATCAAAATTTCAATGATTTGTATAGTCATGACTCTCATGTTGAAAAATCGAAAATTTTCAAAAAATGTTTTTTCTATCGAAAAATGTCAAATTTGATCATTTTTGGCTTATTTCTACGTAGTCCAGTCATAAAGGACCTCTATGTTTACATTTTGACTTACTTTGATCAAAATTTCAATGATTTGTATAGTCATGACTCTCATGTTAAAAAATCAAAAATTTTCAAAAAATGTTTTTTCGATCGAAAAATGTCAAATTTGATCATTTTTGGCTTATTTCTACTTAGTCCAGTCATAAAGGACCTATATGTATACATTTTGACTTGCTTGGATCCAAATTTCAATGATTTGTATAGTCATGATATTTTAGTTGTAAAATCGGGAATTTTCAAAAAATGTTTTTTCTATCGAAAAATGTCAAATTTGATTATTTTTGGTTTATTTATACTTAGTTCCGCCATTAAGAACCTCTATGTATACATTTTGACTTACTTGGATCAAAATTTCAATGATTTGTATAGTCATGACATTCTAGTTGTAAAATCGGAAATTTTCAAAAAATGTTTTTTCTATCGAAAAATGTCAAATTTGATCATTTTTGGCTTATTTATACTTAGTCCAGTCATAAAGGACCTCTATGTATACATTTTGACTTACTTGGATCAAAATTTCAATGATTTGTATAGTCATGACTCTCATGTTGAAAAATCGAAAATTTTCAAAAAATGTTTTTTCTATCGAAAAATGTCAAATTTGATCTTTTTTGGCGTATTTATACTTAGTCCATTCATAAAGGACCTCTATGTTTACATTTTTACTTACCAGGATCAAAATTTCAATGATTTGTATAGTCATGATTCTCATGTTGAAAAATCGAAAATTTTCAAAAAATGTTTTTTTTTATCAAAAAATGTCAAATTTGATCATTTTATGCTTATTAATACTTAGTCCAGTCATAAAGGACCTCTATGTATACATTTTGACTTACTTGGATCAAAATTTCAATGATTTGTATAGTTATGACATTCTAGTTGTAAAATCGGAAATTTTCAAAAAATGTTTTTTCTATCGAAAAATGTCAAATTTGATTATTTTTGGCTTATTTATACTTAGTCCCGTCAATAAGGAACTTTATGTATACATATTAACTTACTTGGATCAAAATTTCAATGATTTAAATAGTCATGACATTCTAGTTGTAAAATCGGAAATTTTCAAAAAATGTTTTTTCTATCGAAAAATGTCAAATTTGATCATTTTTGGCTTATTTATACTTAGTCCAGTCATAAAGGACCTCTATGTATACATTTTGACTTACTTGGATCAAAATTTCAATGATTTGTATAGTCATGACTCTCATGTTGAAAAATCGAAAATTTTCAAAAAATGTTTTTTCTATCGAAAAATGTCAAATTTGATCATTTTTGGCTTATTTCTACGTAGTCCAGTCATAAGGGACCTCTATGTTTACATTTTGACTTACTTTGATCAAAATTTCAATGATTTGTATAGTCATGACTCTCATGTTAAAAAATCAAAAATTTTCAAAAAATGTTTTTTCTATCGAAAAATGTCAAATTTGATCATTTTTGGCTTATTTCTACTTAGTCCAGTCATAAAGGACCTATATGTATACATTTTGACTTGCTTGGATCCAAATTTCAATGATTTGTATAGTCATGACATTTTAGTTGTAAAATCGGAAATTTTCAAAAAATGTTTTTTCTATCGAAAAATGTCAAATTTGATTATTTTTGGTTTATTTATACTTAGTCCCGCCATTAAGGACCTCTATGTATACATTTTGACTTACTTGATCAAAATTTCAATGATTTGTATAGTCATGACATTCTAGTTGTAAAATCGGAAATTTTCAAAAAATGTTTTTTCTATCGAAAAATGTCAAATTTGATCATTTTTGGCTTATTTATACTTAGTCCAGTCATAAAGGACCTCTATGTATACATTTTGACTTACTTGGATCAAAATTTCAATGATTTGTATAGTCATGACTCTCATGTTGAAAAATCGAAAATTTTCAAAAAATGTTTTTTCAATCGAAAAATGTCAAATTTGATCATTTTTGGCTTATTTCTACTTAGTCCAGTCATAAAGGACCTATATGTATACATTTTGACTTGCTTGGATCAAAATTTCAATGATTTGTATAGTCATGACATTTTAGTTGTAAAATCGGAAATTTTCAAAAAATGTTTTTTCTATCGAAAAATGTCAAATTTGATCATTTTTGGCTTATTTATACTTAGTCCAGTCATAAAGGACCTCTATGTATACATTTTGACTTACTTGGATCAAAATTTCAATGATTTGTATAGTCACGACATTCTAGTTGTAAAATCGAAAATTTTAAAAAAATGTTTTTGCAATCGAAAAATGTCAAATTTGATCATTTTTGGCTTATTTCTACTTAGTCCAGTCATAAAGGACCTATATGTATACATTTTGACTTGCTTGGATCAAAATTTCAATGATTTGTATAGTCATGACATTTTAGTTGTAAAATCGGAAATTTTCAAAAAATGTTTTTTCTATCGAAAAATGTCAAATTTGATTATTTTTGGCTCATTTATACTTAGTCCCGCCATTAATGACCTCTATGTATACATTTTGACTTACTTGGATCAAAATTTCAATGATTTGTATAGTCATGACTCTCATGTTGAAAAATCGAAAATTTTCAAAAAATGTTTTTTCTATCGAAAAATGTCAAATTTGATCATTTTTGGCTTATTTATACTTAGTCCAGTCATAAAGGACCTCTATGTATACATTTTGACTTACTTGGATCAAAATTTCAATGATTTGTATAGTCATGACTCTCATGTTGAAAAATCGAAAATTTTCAAAAAATGTTTTTTCTATCGAAAAATGTCAAATTTGATCATTTTTGGCTTATTTCTACGTAGTCCAGTCATAAATTACCTCTTTGTATACATTTCGACTTACTTGGATCAAAATTTCAATGATTTGTATAGTCATGATTCTCATGTTGAAAAATCGAAAATTTTCAAAAAATGTTTTTTCTATCGAAAAATGTCAAATTTGATCATTTTTGGCTTATTAATACTTAGTCCATTCATAAAGGACCTCTATGTATACATTTTGACTTACTAGGATCAAAATTTCAATGATTTGTATAGTCATGATTCTCATGTTGAAAAATCGAAAATTTTCAAAAAATGTTTTTTCTATCGAAAAATGTCAAATTTGATCATTTTTGGCTTATTCATACTTAGTCCATTCATAAAGGACCCCTATGTATACATTTTGACTTACTTGGATCAAAATTTCAATGATTTGTATAGTCATGATTCTCATGTTGAAAAATCGAAAATTTTCAAAAAATGTTTTTTCTATCGAAAAATGTCAAATTTGATCATTTTTGGATTATTTCTACTTAGTGTAGTCATTAAGGACCTCTATGTATACATTTTGACTTACTTGGATCAAAATTTCAATGATTTGTATAGTCATGACATTCTAGTTGTAAAATCGGAAATTTTCAAAAAATGTTTTTTCTATCGAAAAATGTCAAATTTGATCATTTTTTTCTTATTTCTACGTAGTCCAGTCATAAAGGATCTCTATATTTACATTTTCACTTACTTGGATCAAAATTTCAATGATTTGTATAGTCATGACTTTCATGTTAAAAAATCGAAAATTTTCAAAAAATGTTTTTTCTATCGAAAAATGTCAAATTTGATCTTTTTTGGCTTATTTATACTTAGTCCAGTCATAAAGGACCTCTATGTATACATTTTGACTTACTTGGATCAAAATTTCAATGATTTGTATAGTCATGACTCTCATGTTGAAAAATCGAAAATTTTCAAAAAAATTTTTTCTATCGAAAAATGTCAAATTTGATCATTTTTGGCTTATTTCTACGTAGTCCAGTCATAAAGGACCTCTATGTGTACATTTTGACTTACTTGGATCAAAATTTCAATGATTTGTATAGTCATGACTCTCATGTTAAAAAATCGAAAATTTTCAAAAAATGTTTTTTCAATCGAAAAATGTCAAATTTGATCATTTTTGGCTTATTTCTACTTAGTCCAGTCATAAAGGACCTATATGTATACATTTTGACTTGCTTGGATCAAAATTTCAATGATTTGTATAGTCATGACTCTCATGTTAAAAAATCGAAAATTTTCAAAAAATGTTTTTTCAATCGAAAAATGTCAAATTTGATCATTTTTGGCTTATTTATACTTAGTCCCGCCATTAAGGACCTCTATGTATACATTTTGACTTACTTGGATCAAAATTTCAATGATTTGTATAGTCATGACATTCTAGTTGTAAAATCGGAAATTTTCAAAAAATGTTTTTTCTATCGAAATCTGTCAAATTTGATCATTTTTGGCTTATTTATACTTAGTCCAGTCATAAAGGACCTCTATGTATACATTTTGACTTACTTGGATCAAAATTTCAATGATTTGTAAAGTCATGACTCTCATGTTAAAAAATCGAAAATTTTCAAAAAATGTTTTTTCAATCGAAAAATGTCAAATTTGATCATTTTTGGCTTATTTCTACTTAGTCCAATCATAAAGGACCTATATGTATACATTTTGACTTGCTTGGATCCAAATTTCAATGATTTGTATAGTCATGATATTTTAGTTGTAAAATCGGGAATTTTCAAAAAATGTTTTTTCTATCGAAAAATGTCCAATTTGATCATTTTTGGCTTATTTCTACTTAGTCCAGTCATGATGGACCTCTATGTATACATTTTGACTTACTTGGATCAAAATTTCAATGATTTGTATAGTCATGACTCTCATGTGGAAGAATCGAAAATTTTCAAAAAATGTTTTTTCTATCGAAAAATGTCAATTTTGATCATTTTTGGCTTATTTATACTTAGTCCAGTCATAAAGGACCTCTTTGTATACATTTTGACTTACTTGGATCAAAATTTCAATGATTTGTATAGTAATGACTCTCATTTTGAAAAATCGAAAATTTTCAAAAAATGTTTTTTCTATCGAAAAATGTCAAATTTGATCATTTTTGGCGTATTTATACTTAGTCCAGTCATAAAGGACCTCTATGTATACATTTTGACTTACTTGGATCAAAATTTCAATGATTTGTATAGTCATGATTCTCATTTTGAAAAATCGAAAATTTTCAAAAAATGTTTTTTTCTATCGAAAAATGTCAAATTTGATCATTTTTGGCGTATTTATACTTAGTCCATTCATAAAGGACCTCTATGTATACATTTTGACTTACCAGGATCAAAATTTCAATGATTTGTATAGTCATGATTCTCATGTTGAAAAATCGAAAATTTTCAAAAAATGTTTTTTTTTATCGAAAAATGTCAAATTTGATCATTTTTGGCTTATTTATACTTAGTCAAGTCATAAAGGACCTCTATGAATACATTTTGACTTACTTGGATCAAAATTTCAATGATTTGTATAGTTATGACATTCTAGTTGTAAAATCGGAAATTTTCAAAAAATGTTTTTTCTATCGAAAAATGTCAAATTTGATTATTTTTGGCTTATTTATACTTAGTCCCGTCACTAAGGACCTCTATGTATACATTTTGACTTACTTGGATCAAAATTTCAATGATTTGTATAGTCATGACTCTCATGTTGAAAAATCGAAAATTTTCAAAAAATGTTTTTTCTATTGAAAAATGTCAAATTTGATCATTTTTGGCTTATTTATACTTAGTCCAGTCATAAAGGACCTCTATGTATACATTTTGACTTACTTGGATCAAAATTTCAATGATTTGTATAGTCATGACTCTCATGTTGAAAAATCGAAAATTTTCAAAAAATGTTTTTTCTATCGAAAAATGTCAAATTTGATCATTTTTGGCTTATTTCTACGTAGTGCAGTCATAAAGGACCTCTATGTATACATTTTGACTTACTTGGATCAAAATTTCAATGATTTGTATAGTCATGACATTCTAGTTGTAAAATCGGAAATTTTCAAAAAATGTTTTTTCTATCGAAAAATGTCAAATTTGATCAGTTTTGGCTTATTTCTACGTAGTCCAGTCATAAAGGACCTCTATGTATACATTTTGACTTACTTGGATCAAAATTTCAATGATTTGTATAGTCATGATTCTCATGTTGAAAAATCGAAAATTTTCAAAAAATGTTTTTTCTATCGAAAAATGTCAAATTTGATCATTTTTGGCTTATTTATACTTAGTCCAGTCATAAAGGACCTCTATGTATACATTTTGACTTACTTGGATCAAAATTTCAATAATTTGTATAGTCATGACTCTCATGTTGAAAAATCGAAAATTTTCAAAAAATGTTTTTTCTATCGAAAAATGTCAAATTGGATCATTTTTGGCTTATTTCTACTTAGTCCAGTCATGATGGGCCTCTATGTATACATTTTGACTTACTTGGATCAAAATTTCAATGATTTGTATAGTCATGACTCTCATGTGGAAAAATCGAAAATTTTCAAAAAATGTTTTTTCTATCGAAAAATGTCAAATTTGATCATTTTTGGCTTATTTATACTTAGTCCAGTCATAAAGGACCTCTATGTATACATTTTGACTTACTTGGATCAAAATTTCAATGATTTGTATAGTCATGATTCTCATGTTGAAAATCGAAAATTTTCAAAAAATGTTTTTTCTATCGAAAAATGTCAAATTTGATCTTTTTTGGCGTATTTATACTTAGTCCATTCATAAAGGACCTCTATGTATACATTTTGACTTACCAGGATCAAAATTTCAATGATTTGTACAGTCATGATTCTCATGTTGAAAAATCGAAAATTTTCAAAAAATGTTTTTTTTTTATCGAAAAATGTCAAATTTGATCATTTTTGGCTTATTAATACTTAGTCCAGTCATAAAGGACCTCTATGTATACATTTTGACTTACTTGGATCAAAATTTCAATGATTTGTATAGTTATGACATTCTAGTTGTAAAATCGGAAATTTTCAAAAAATGTTTTTTCTATCGAAAAATGTCAAATTTGATTATTTTTGGCTTATTTATACTTAGTCCCGTCATTAAGGACCTCTATGTATACATTTTGACTTACTTGGATCAAAATTTCAATGATTTGTATAGTCATGACATTCTAGTTGTAAAATCGGAAATTTTCAAAAAATGTTTTTTCTATTGAAAAATGTCAAATTTGATCATTTTTGGCTTATTTATACTTAGTCCAGTCATAAAGGACCTCTATGTATACATTTTGACTTACTTGGATCAAAATTTCAATGATTTGTATAGTCATGACTCTCATGTTGAAAAATCGAAAATTTTCAAAAAATGTTTTTTCTATCGAAAAATGTCAAATTTGATCAGTTTTGGCTTATTTCTACGTAGTCCAGTCATAAAGGACCTCTATTAATACATTTTGACTTACTTGGATCAAAATTTCAATGATTTGTATAGTCATGATTCTCATGTTGAAAAATCGAAAATTTTCAAAAAATGTTTTTTCTATCGAAAAATGTCAAATTTGATCAGTTTTGGCTTATTTCTACGTAGTCCAGTCATTAAGGACCTCTATTAATACATTTTGACTTACTTGGATCAAAATTTCAATGATTTGTATAGTCATGACTCTCATGTTAAAAAATCGAAAATTTTCAAAAAATGTTTTTTCAATCGAAAAATGTCAAATTTGATCATTTTTGGCTTATTTCTACTTAGTCCAGTAATAAAGGACCTATATGTATACATTTTGACTTGCTTGGATCAAAATTTCAATGATTTGTATAGTCATGACATTTTAGTTGTAAAATCGGAAATTTTCAAAAAATGTTTTTTCTATCGAAAAATGTCAAATTTGATTATTTTTGGCTTATTTATACTTAGTCCCGCCATTAAGGACCTCTTTGTATATATTTTGACTTACTTGGATCAAAATTTCAATGATTTGTATAGTCATGACTCTCATGTTGAAAAATCGAAAATTTTCAAAAAATGTTTTTTCTATCGAAAAATGTCAAATTTGATCATTTTTGGCTTATTTATACTTAGTCCAGTCATAAAGGACCTCTATGTATACATTTTGACTTACTTAGATCAAAATTTCAATGATTTGTATAGTCATGATTCTCATGTTGAAAAATCGAAAATTTTCAAAAAATGTTTTTTCTATCGAAAAATGTCAAATTTGATCTTTTTTGGCGTATTTATACTTAGTCCATTCATATAGGACCTCTATGTATACATTTTTACTTACCAGGATCAAAATTTCAATGATTTGTATAGTCATGATTCTCATGTTGAAAAATCGAAAATTTTCAAAAAATGTTTTTTTTTATCGAAAAATGTCAAATTTGATCATTTTATGCTTATTAATACTGAGTCCAGTCATAAAGGACCTCTATGTATACATTTTGACTTACTTGGATCAAAATTTCAATGATTTGTATAGTCATGACATTCTAGTTGTAAAATCGGAAATTTTCAAAAAATGTTTTTTCTATCGAAATCTGTCAAATTTGATCATTTTTGGCTTATTTATACTTAGTCCAGTCATAAAGGACCTCTATGTATACATTTTGACTTACTTGGATCAAAATTTCAATGATTTGTAAAGTCATGACTCTCATGTTAAAAAATCGAAAATTTTCAAAAAATGTTTTTTCAATCGAAAAATGTCAAATTTGATCATTTTTGGCTTATTTCTACTTAGTCCAATCATAAAGGACCTATATGTATACATTTTGACTTGCTTGGATCCAAATTTCAATGATTTGTATAGTCATGATATTTTAGTTGTAAAATCGGGAATTTTCAAAAAATGTTTTTTCTATCGAAAAATGTCCAATTTGATCATTTTTGGCTTATTTCTACTTAGTCCAGTCATGATGGACCTCTATGTATACATTTTGACTTACTTGGATCAAAATTTCAATGATTTGTATAGTCATGACTCTCATGTGGAAGAATCGAAAATTTTCAAAAAATGTTTTTTCTATCGAAAAATGTCAATTTTGATCATTTTTGGCTTATTTATACTTAGTCCAGTCATAAAGGACCTCTTTGTATACATTTTGACTTACTTGGATCAAAATTTCAATGATTTGTATAGTAATGACTCTCATTTTGAAAAATCGAAAATTTTCAAAAAATGTTTTTTCTATCGAAAAATGTCAAATTTGATCATTTTTGGCGTATTTATACTTAGTCCAGTCATAAAGGACCTCTATGTATACATTTTGACTTACTTGGATCAAAATTTCAATGATTTGTATAGTCATGATTCTCATTTTGAAAAATCGAAAATTTTCAAAAAATGTTTTTTCTATCGAAAAATGTCAAATTTGATCATTTTTGGCGTATTTATACTTAGTCCATTCATAAAGGACCTCTATGTATACATTTTGACTTACCAGGATCAAAATTTCAATGATTTGTATAGTCATGATTCTCATGTTGAAAAATCGAAAATTTTCAAAAAATGTTTTTTTTTATCGAAAAATGTCAAATTTGATCATTTTTGGCTTATTTATACTTAGTCCAGTCATAAAGGACCTCTATGTATACATTTTGACTTACTTGGATCAAATTTCAATGATTTGTATAGTTATGACATTCTAGTTGTAAAATCGGAAATTTTCAAAAAATGTTTTTTCTATCGAAAAATGTCAAATTTGATTATTTTTGGCTTATTTATACTTAGTCCCGTCACTAAGGACCTCTATGTATACATTTTGACTTACTTGGATCAAAATTTCAATGATTTGTATAGTCATGACTCTCATGTTGAAAAATCGAAAATTTTCAAAAAATGTTTTTTCTATTGAAAAATGTCAAATTTGATCATTTTTGGCTTATTTATACTTAGTCCAGTCATAAAGGACCTCTATGTATACATTTTGACTTACTTGGATCAAAATTTCAATGATTTGTATAGTCATGACTCTCATGTTGAAAAATCGAAAATTTTCAAAAAATGTTTTTTCTATCGAAAAATGTCAAATTTGATCATTTTTGGCTTATTTCTACGTAGTGCAGTCATAAAGGACCTCTATGTATACATTTTGACTTACTTGGATCAAAATTTCAATGATTTGTATAGTCATGACATTCTAGTTGTAAAATCGGAAATTTTCAAAAAATGTTTTTTCTATCGAAAAATGTCAAATTTGATCAGTTTTGGCTTATTTCTACGTAGTCCAGTCATAAAGGACCTCTATGTATACATTTTGACTTACTTGGATCAAAATTTCAATGATTTGTATAGTCATGATTCTCATGTTGAAAAATCGAAAATTTTCAAAAAATGTTTTTTCTATCGAGAAATGTCAAATTTGATCATTTTTGGCTTATTTATACTTAGTCCAGTCATAAAGGACCTCTATGTATACATTTTGACTTACTTGGATCAAAATTTCAATAATTTGTATAGTCATGACTCTCATGTTGAAAAATCGAAAATTTTCAAAAAATGTTTTTTCTATCGAAAAATGTCAAATTGGATCATTTTTGGCTTATTTCTACTTAGTCCAGTCATGATGGGCCTCTATGTATACATTTTGACTTACTTGGATCAAAATTTCAATGATTTGTATAGTCATGACTCTCATGTGGAAAAATCGAAAATTTTCAAAAAATGTTTTTTCTATCGAAAAATGTCAAATTTGATCATTTTTGGCTTATTTATACTTAGTCCAGTCATAAAGGACCTCTATGTATACATTTTGACTTACTTGGATCAAAATTTCAATGATTTGTATAGTCATGATTCTCATGTTGAAAATCGAAAATTTTCAAAAAATGTTTTTTCTATCGAAAAATGTCAAATTTGATCTTTTTTGGCGTATTTATACTTAGTCCATTCATAAAGGACCTCTATGTATACATTTTGACTTACCAGGATCAAAATTTCAATGATTTGTACAGTCATGATTCTCATGTTGAAAAATCGAAAATTTTCAAAAAATGTTTTTTTTTTATCGAAAAATGTCAAATTTGATCATTTTTGGCTTATTAATACTTAGTCTAGTCATAAAGGACCTCTATGTATACATTTTGACTTACTTGGATCAAAATTTCAATGATTTGTATAGTTATGACATTCTAGTTGTAAAATCGGAAATTTTCAAAAAATGTTTTTTCTATCGAAAAATGTCAAATTTGATTATTTTTGGCTTATTTATACTTAGTCCCGTCATTAAGGACCTCTATGTATACATTTTGACTTACTTGGATCAAAATTTCAATGATTTGTATAGTCATGACATTCTAGTTGTAAAATCGGAAATTTTCAAAAAATGTTTTTTCTATTGAAAAATGTCAAATTTGATCATTTTTGGCTTATTTATACTTAGTCCAGTCATAAAGGACCTCTATGTATACATTTTGACTTACTTGGATCAAAATTTCAATGAATTGTATAGTCATGACTCTCATGTTGAAAAATCGAAAATTTTCAAAAAATGTTTTTTCTATCGAAAAATGTCAAATTTGATCAGTTTTGGCTTATTTCTACGTAGTCCAGTCATAAAGGACCTCTATTAATACATTTTGACTTACTTGGATCAAAATTTCAATGATTTGTATAGTCATGATTCTCATGTTGAAAAATCGAAAATTTTCAAAAAATGTTTTTTCTATCGAAAAATGTCAAATTTGATCAGTTTTGGCTTATTTCTACGTAGTCCAGTCATTAAGGACCTCTATTAATACATTTTGACTTACTTGGATCAAAATTTCAATGATTTGTATAGTCATGACTCTCATGTTAAAAAATCGAAAATTTTCAAAAAATGTTTTTTCAATCGAAAAATGTCAAATTTGATCATTTTTGGCTTATTTCTACTTAGTCCAGTAATAAAGGACCTATATGTATACATTTTGACTTGCTTGGATCAAAATTTCAATGATTTGTATAGTCATGACATTTTAGTTGTAAAATCGGAAATTTTCAAAAAATGTTTTTTCTATCGAAAAATGTCAAATTTGATTATTTTTGGCTTATTTATACTTAGTCCCGCCATTAAGGACCTCTATGTATATATTTTGACTTACTTGGATCAAAATTTCAATGATTTGTATAGTCATGACTCTCATGTTGAAAAATCGAAAATTTTCAAAAAATGTTTTTTCTATCGAAAAATGTCAAATTTGATCATTTTTGGCTTATTTATACTTAGTCCAGTCATAAAGGACCTCTATGTATACATTTTGACTTACTTAGATCAAAATTTCAATGATTTGTATAGTCATGATTCTCATGTTGAAAAATCGAAAATTTTCAAAAAATGTTTTTTCTATCGAAAAATGTCAAATTTGATCTTTTTTGGCGTATTTATACTTAGTCCATTCATATAGGACCTCTATGTATACATTTTTACTTACCAGGATCAAAATTTCAATGATTTGTATAGTCATGATTCTCATGTTGAAAAATCGAAAATTTTCAAAAAATGTTTTTTTTTATCGAAAAATGTCAAATTTGATCATTTTATGCTTATTAATACTGAGTCCAGTCATAAAGGACCTCTATGTATACATTTTGACTTACTTGGATCAAAATTTCAATGATTTGTATAGTTATGACATTCTAGTTGTAAAATCGAAAATTTTCAAAAAATGTTTTTTCTATCGAAAAATGTCAAATTTGATCATTTTTGGCTTATTCATACTTAGTCCATTCATAAAGGACCCCTATGTATACATTTTGACTTACTTGGATCAAAATTTCAATGATTTGTATAGTCATGACATTCTAGTTGTAAAATCGGAAATTTTCAAAAAATGTTTTTTCTATCGAAAAATGTCAAATTTGATCATTTTTGGCTTATTTATACTTAGTCCAGTCATAAAGGACCTCTATGTATACATTTTGACTTACTTGGATCAAAATTTCAATGATTTGTATAGTCATGACTCTCATGTTGAAAAATCGAAAATTTTCAAAAAATGTTTTTTCTATCGAAAAATGTCAAATTTGATCAGTTTTGGCTTATTTCTACGTAGTCCAGTCATAAAGGACCTCTATGTATACATTTTGACTTACTTGGATCAAAATTTCAATGATTTGTATAGTCATGACTCTCATGTTGAAAAATCGAAAATTTTCAAAAAATGTTTTTTCTATCGAAAAATGTCAAATTTGATCATTTTTGGCTTATTTATACTTAGTCCAGTCATGAAGGACCTCTATGTATACATTTTGACTTACTTGGATCAAAATTTCAATGATTTGTATAGTCATGACTCTCATGTTGAAAAATCGAAAATTTTCAAAAAATGTTTTTTCTATCGAAAAATGTCAAATTTGATCATTTTTGGCTTATTCATACTTAGTCCAGTCATATAGACCTCTATGTATACATTTTGACTTACTTGGATCAAAATTTCAATGATTTGTATAGTCATGACTCTCATGTTAAAAAATCGAAAATTTTCAAAAAATGTTTTTTCAATCGAAAAATGTCAAATTTGATCATTTTTGGCTTATTTCTACTTAGTCCAGTCATAAAGGACCTATATGTATACATTTTGACTTGCTTGGATCAAAATTTCAATGATTTGTATAGTCATGACATTTTAGTTGTAAAATCGGAAATTTTCAAAAAATGTTTTTTCTATCGAAAAATGTCAAATTTGATTATTTTTGGCTTATTTATACTTAGTCCCGCCATTAATGACCTCTATGTATACATTTTGACTTACTTGGATCAAAATTTCAATGATTTGTATAGTCATGACTCTCATGTTGAAAAATCGAAAATTTTCAAAAAATGTTTTTTCTATCGAAAAATGTCAAATTTGATCAGTTTTGGCTTATTTCTACGTAGTCCAGTCATAAAAGACCTCTATGTATACATTTTGACTTACTTGGATCAAAATTTCAATGATTTGTATAGTCATGACTCTCATGTTGAAAAATCGAAAATTTTCAAAAAATGTTTTTTCTATCGAAAAATGTCAAATTTGATCATTTTTGGCTTATTTATACTTAGTCCAGTCATAAAGGACCTCTATGTATACATTTTGACTTACTTGGATCAAAATTTCAATGATTTGTATAGTCATGACTCTCATGTTGAAAAATCGAAAATTTTCAAAAAATGTTTTTTCTATCGAAAAATGTCAAATTTGATCATTTTTGGCTTATTTCTACGTAGTCCAGTCATAAAGGACCTCTATGTGTACATTTTGACTTACTTGGATCAAAATTTCAATGATTTGTATAGTCATGACTCTCATGTTAAAAAATCAAAAATTTTCAAAAAATGTTTTTTCGATCGAAAAATGTCAAATTTGATCATTTTTGGCTTATTTCTACTTAGTCCAGTCATAAAGGACCTATATGTATACATTTTGACTTGCTTGGATCCAAATTTCAATGATTTGTATAGTCATGATATTTTAGTTGTAAAATCGGGAATTTTCAAAAAATGTTTTTTCTATCGAAAAATGTCAAATTTGATTATTTTTGGTTTATTTATACTTAGTCCCGCCATTAAGAACCTCTATGTATACATTTTGACTTACTTGGATCAAAATTTCAATGATTTGTATAGTCATGACATTCTAGTTGTAAAATCGGAAATTTTCAAAAAATGTTTTTTCTATCGAAAAATGTCAAATTTGATCATTTTTGGCTTATTTATACTTAGTCCAGTCATAAAGGACCTCTATGTATACATTTTGACTTACTTGGATCAAAATTTCAATGATTTGTATAGTCATGACTCTCATGTTGAAAAATCGAAAATTTTCAAAAAATGTTTTTTCTATCGAAAAATGTCAAATTTGATCAGTTTTGGCTTATTTCTACGTAGTCCAGTCAAAAAGGACCTCTATGTATACATTTTGACTTACTTGGATCAAAATTTCAATGATTTGTATAGTCATGATTCTCATGTTGAAAAATCGAAAATTTTCAAAAAATGTTTTTTCTATCGAAAAATGTCAAATTTGATCATTTTTGGCTTATTTATACTTAGTCCAGTCATAAAGGACCTCTATGTATACATTTTGACTTACTTGGATCAAAATTTCAATGATTTGTATAGTCATGACTCTCATGTTGAAAAATCGAAAATTTTCAAAAAATGTTTTTTCTATCGAAAAATGTCAAATTTGATCATTTTTGGCTTATTTCTACGTAGTCCAGTCATAAAGGACCTCTATGTGTACATTTTGACTTACTTGGATCAAAATTTCAATGATTTGTATAGTCATGATACTCATGTTGAAAAATCGAAAATTTTCAAAAAATGTTTTTTCTATCGAAAAATGTCAAATTTGATCTTTTTTGGCGTATTTATACTTAGTCCATTCATAAAGGAGCTCTATGTATACATTTTTACTTACCAGGATCAAAATTTCAATGATTTGTATAGTCATGACATTTTAGTTGTAAAATCGGAAATTTTCAAAAAATGTTTTTTCTATCGAAAAATGTCAAATTTGATCATTTTTGGCTTATTTATACTTAGTCCAGTCATAAAGGACCTCTATGTATACATTTTGACTTACTTGGATCAAAATTTCAATGATTTGTATAGTCACGACATTCTAGTTGTAAAATCGAAAATTTTAAAAAAATGTTTTTTCAATCGAAAAATGTCAAATTTGATCATTTTTGGCTTATTTCTACTTAGTCCAGTCATAAAGGACCTATATGTATACATTTTGACTTGCTTGGATCAAAATTTCAATGATTTGTATAGTCATGACATTTTAGTTGTAAAATCGGAAATTTTCAAAAAATGTTTTTTCTATCGAAAAATGTCAAATTTGATTATTTTTGGCTTATTTATACTTAGTCCCGCCATTAATGACCTCTATGTATACATTTTGACTTACTTGGATCAAAATTTCAATGATTTGTATAGTCATGACTCTCATGTTGAAAAATCGAAAATTTTCAAAAAATGTTTTTTCTATCGAAAAATGTCAAATTTGATCAGTTTTGGCTTATTTCTACGTAGTCCAGTCATTAAGGACCTCTATGTATACATTTTGACTTACTTTGATCAAAATTTCAATGATTTGTATAGTCATGACTCTCATGTTAAAAAATCAAAAATTTTCAAAAAATGTTTTTTCGATCGAAAAATGTCAAATTTGATCATTTTTGGCTTATTTCTACTTAGTCCAGTCATAAAGGACCTATATGTATACATTTTGACTTGCTTGGATCCAAATTTCAATGATTTGTATAGTCATGATATTTTAGTTGTAAAATCGGGAATTTTCAAAAAATGTTTTTTCTATCGAAAAATGTCAAATTTGATTATTTTTGGTTTATTTATACTTAGTCCCGCCATTAAGAACCTCTATGTATACATTTTGACTTACTTGGATCAAAATTTCAATGATTTGTATAGTCATGACATTCTAGTTGTAAAATCGGAAATTTTCAAAAAATGTTTTTTCTATCGAAAAATGTCAAATTTGATCATTTTTGGCTTATTTATACTTAGTCCAGTCATAAAGGACCTCTATGTATACATTTTGACTTACTTGGATCAAAATTTCAATGATTTGTATAGTCATGACTCTCATGTTGAAAAATCGAAAATTTTCAAAAAATGTTTTTTCTATCGAAAAATGTCAAATTTGATCAGTTTTGGCTTATTTCTACGTAGTCCAGTCATAAAGGACCTCTATGTGTACATTTTGACTTACTTGGATCAAAATTTCAATGATTTGTATAGTCATGATACTCATGTTGAAAAATCGAAAATTTTCAAAAAATGTTTTTTCTATCGAAAAATGTCAAATTTGATCTTTTTTGGCGTATTTATACTTAGTCCATTCATAAAGGACCTCTATGTATACATTTTTACTTACCAGGATCAAAATTTCAATGATTTGTATAGTCATGATTCTCATGTTGAAAAATCGAAAATTTTCAAAAAATGTTTTTTCTATCGAAAAATGTCAAATTTGATCATTTTTGGCTTATTTATACTTAGTCCCGTCAATAAGGAACTTTATGTATACATATTAACTTACTTGGATCAAAATTTCAATGATTTAAATAGTCATGACATTCTAGTTGTAAAATCGGAAATTTTCAAAAAATGTTTTTTCTATCGAAAAATGTCAAATTTGATCATTTTTGGCTTATTTATACTTAGTCCAGTCATAAAGGACCTCTATGTATACATTTTGACTTACTTGGATCAAAATTTCAATGATTTGTATAGTCATGACTCTCATGTTGAAAAATCGAAAATTTTCAAAAAATGTTTTTTCTATCGAAAAATGTCAAATTTGATCATTTTTGGCTTATTTCTACGTAGTCCAGTCATAAGGGACCTCTATGTTTACATTTTGACTTACTTTGATCAAAATTTCAATGATTTGTATAGTCATGACTCTCATGTTAAAAAATCAAAAATTTTCAAAAAATGTTTTTTCTATCGAAAAATGTCAAATTTGATCATTTTTGGCTTATTTCTACTTAGTCCAGTCATAAAGGACCTATATGTATACATTTTGACTTGCTTGGATCCAAATTTCAATGATTTGTATAGTCATGACATTTTAGTTGTAAAATCGGAAATTTTCAAAAAATGTTTTTTCAATCGAAAAATGTCAAATTTGATTATTTTTGGCTTATTTATACTTAGTCCCGTCATTAAGGACCTCTATGTATACATTTTGACTTACTTGGATCAAAATTTCAATGATTTGTATAGTCATGACATTCTAGATGTAAAATCGGAAATTTTCAAAAAATGTTTTTTCTATCGAAAAATGTCAAATTTGATCTTTTTTGGCTTATTTATACTTAGTCCAGTCATAAAGGACCTCTATGTATACATTTTGACTTACTTGGATCAAAATTTCAATGATTTGTATAGTCATGACTCTCATGTTGAAAAATCGAAAATTTTCAAAAAATTTTTTTCTATCGAAAAATGTCAAATTTGATCATTTTTGGCTTATTTCTACGTAGTCCAGTCATAAAGGACCTCTATGTGTACATTTTGACTTACTTGGATCAAAATTTCAATGATTTGTATAGTCATGACTCTCATGTTAAAAAATCAAAAATTTTCAAAAAATGTTTTTTCGATCGAAAAATGTCAAATTTGATCATTTTTGGCTTATTTCTACTTAGTCCAGTCATAAAGGACCTATATGTATACATTTTGACTTGCTTGGATCCAAATTTCAATGATTTGTATAGTCATGATATTTTAGTTGTAAAATCGGGAATTTTCAAAAAATGTTTTTTCTATCGAAAAATGTCAAATTTGATTATTTTTGGTTTATTTATACTTAGTCCCGCCATTAAGAACCTCTATGTATACATTTTGACTTACTTGGATCAAAATTTCAATGATTTGTATAGTCATGACATTCTAGTTGTAAAATCGGAAATTTTCAAAAAATGTTTTTTCTATCGAAAAATGTCAAATTTGATCATTTTTGGCTTATTTATACTTAGTCCAGTCATAAAGGACCTCTATGTATACATTTTGACTTACTTGGATCAAAATTTCAATGATTTGTATAGTCATGACTCTCATGTTGAAAAATCGAAAATTTTCAAAAAATGTTTTTTCTATCGAAAAATGTCAAATTTGATCAGTTTTGGCTTATTTCTACGTAGTCCAGTCATAAAGGACCTCTATGTATACATTTTGACTTACTTGGATCAAAATTTCAATGATTTGTATAGTCATGATTCTCATGTTGAAAAATCGAAAATTTTCAAAAAATGTTTTTTCTATCGAAAAATGTCAAATTTGATCATTTTTGGCTTATTTATACTTAGTCCAGTCATAAAGGACCTCTATGTATACATTTTGACTTACTTGGATCAAAATTTCAATGATTTGTATAGTCATGACTCTCATGTTGAAAAATCGAAAATTTTCAAAAAATGTTTTTTCTATCGAAAAATGTCAAATTTGATCATTTTTGGCTTATTTCTACGTAGTCCAGTCATAAAGGACCTCTATGTGTACATTTTGACTTACTTGGATCAAAATTTCAATGATTTGTATAGTCATGATACTCATGTTGAAAAATCGAAAATTTTCAAAAAATGTTTTTTCTATCGAAAAATGTCAAATTTGATCTTTTTTGGCGTATTTATACTTAGTCCATTCATAAAGGACCTCTATGTATACATTTTTACTTACCAGGATCAAAATTTCAATGATTTGTATAGTCATGATTCTCATGTTGAAAAATCGAAAATTTTCAAAAAATGTTTTTTTTTATCGAAAAATGTCAAATTGATCATTTTATGCTTATTAATACTTAGTCCAGTCATAAAGGACCTCTATGTATACATTTTGACTTACTTGGATCAAAATTTCAATGATTTGTATAGTTATGACATTCTAGTTGTAAAATCGGAAATTTTCAAAAAATGTTTTTTCTATCGAAAAATGTCAAATTTGATTATTTTTGGCTTATTTATACTTAGTCCCGTCAATAAGGAACTTTATGTATACATATTAACTTACTTGGATCAAAATTTCAATGATTTAAATAGTCATGACATTCTAGTTGTAAAATCGGAAATTTTCAAAAAATGTTTTTTCTATCGAAAAATGTCAAATTTGATCATTTTTGGCTTATTTATACTTAGTCCAGTCATAAAGGACCTCTATGTATACATTTTGACTTACTTGGATCAAAATTTCAATGATTTGTATAGTCATGACTCTCATGTTGAAAAATCGAAAATTTTCAAAAAATGTTTTTTCTATCGAAAAATGTCAAATTTGATCATTTTTGGCTTATTTCTAGGTAGTCCAGTCATAAGGGACCTCTATGTTTACATTTTGACTTACTTTGATCAAAATTTCAATGATTTGTATAGTCATGACTCTCATGTTAAAAAATCAAAAATTTTCAAAAAATGTTTTTTCTATCGAAAAATGTCAAATTTGATCATTTTTGGCTTATTTCTACTTAGTCCAGTCATAAAGGACCTATATGTATACATTTTGACTTGCTTGGATCCAAATTTCAATGATTTGTATAGTCATGACATTTTAGTTGTAAAATCGGAAATTTTCAAAAAATGTTTTTTCTATCGAAAAATGTCAAATTTGATCATTTTTGGCTTATTTATACTTAGTCCAGTCATAAAGGACCTCTATGTATACATTTTGACTTACTTGGATCAAAATTTCAATGATTTGTATAGTCACGACATTCTAGTTGTAAAATCGAAAATTTTAAAAAAATGTTTTTTCAATCGAAAAATGTCAAATTTGATCATTTTTGGCTTATTTCTACTTAGTCCAGTCATAAAGGACCTATATGTATACATTTTGACTTGCTTGGATCCAAATTTCAATGATTTGTATAGTCATGATATTTTAGTTGTAAAATCGGGAATTTTCAAAAAATGTTTTTTCTATCGAAAAATGTCAAATTTGATTATTTTTGGTTTATTTATACTTAGTCCCGCCATTAAGAACCTCTATGTATACATTTTGACTTACTTGGATCAAAATTTCAATGATTTGTATAGTCATGACATTCTAGTTGTAAAATCGGAAATTTTCAAAAAATGTTTTTTCTATCGAAAAATGTCAAATTTGATCATTTTTGGCTTATTTATACTTAGTCCAGTCATAAAGGACCTCTATGTATACATTTTGACTTACTTGGATCAAAATTTCAATGATTTGTATAGTCATGACTCTCATGTTGAAAAATCGAAAATTTTCAAAAAATGTTTTTTCTATCGAAAAATGTCAAATTTGATCAGTTTTGGCTTATTTCTACGTAGTCCAGTCATAAAGGACCTCTATGTGTACATTTTGACTTACTTGGATCAAAATTTCAATGATTTGTATAGTCATGATACTCATGTTGAAAAATCGAAAATTTTCAAAAAATGTTTTTTCTATCGAAAAATGTCAAATTTGATCTTTTTTGGCGTATTTATACTTAGTCCATTCATAAAGGACCTCTATGTATACATTTTTACTTACCAGGATCAAAATTTCAATGATTTGTATAGTCATGATTCTCATGTTGAAAAATCGGAAATTTTCAAAAAATGTTTTTTCTATCGAAAAATGTCAAATTTGATCATTTTTGGCTTATTTATACTTAGTCCCGTCAATAAGGAACTTTATGTATACATATTAACTTACTTGGATCAAAATTTCAATGATTTAAATAGTCATGACATTCTAGTTGTAAAATCGGAAATTTTCAAAAAATGTTTTTTCTATCGAAAAATGTCAAATTTGATCATTTTTGGCTTATTTATACTTAGTCCAGTCATAAAGGACCTCTATGTATACATTTTGACTTACTTGGATCAAAATTTCAATGATTTGTATAGTCATGACTCTCATGTTGAAAAATCGAAAATTTTCAAAAAATGTTTTTTCTATCGAAAAATGTCAAATTTGATCATTTTTGGCTTATTTCTACGTAGTCCAGTCATAAGGGACCTCTATGTTTACATTTTGACTTACTTTGATCAAAATTTCAATGATTTGTATAGTCATGACTCTCATGTTAAAAAATCAAAAATTTTCAAAAAATGTTTTTTCTATCGAAAAATGTCAAATTTGATCATTTTTGGCTTATTTCTACTTAGTCCAGTCATAAAGGACCTATATGTATACATTTTGACTTGCTTGGATCCAAATTTCAATGATTTGTATAGTCATGACATTTTAGTTGTAAAATCGGAAATTTTCAAAAAATGTTTTTTCTATCGAAAAATGTCAAATTTGATCATTTTTGGCTTACTTATACTTATGCCAGTCATAAAGGACCTCTATGTATACATTTTGACTTACTTGGATCAAAATTTCAATGATTTGTATAGTCACGACATTCTATTTGTAAAATCGAAAATTTTAAAAAAATGTTTTTTCAATCGAAAAATGTCAAATTTGATCATTTTTGGCTTATTTCTACTTAGTCCAGTCATAAAGGACCTATATGTATACATTTTGACTTGCTTGGATCAAAATTTCAATGATTTGTATAGTCATGACATTTTAGTTGTAAAATCGGAAATTTTCAAAAAATGTTTTTTCAATCGAAAAATGTCAAATTTGATTATTTTTGGCTTATTTATACTTAGTCCCGTCATTAAGGACCTCTATGTATACATTTTGACTTACTTGGATCAAAATTTCAATGATTTGTATAGTCATGACATTCTAGATGTAAAATCGGAAATTTTCAAAAAATGTTTTTTCTATCGAAAAATGTCAAATTTGATCTTTTTTGGCTTATTTATACTTAGTCCAGTCATAAAGGACCTCTATGTATACATTTTGACTTACTTGGATCAAAATTTCAATGATTTGTATAGTCATGACTCTCATGTTGAAAAATCGAAAATTTTCAAAAAATTTTTTTCTATCGAAAAATGTCAAATTTGATCATTTTTGGCTTATTTCTACGTTGTCCAGTCATAAAGGACCTCTATGTGTACATTTTGACTTACTTGGATCAAAATTTCAATGATTTGTATAGTCATGACTCTTATGTTGAAAAATCGAAAATTTTCAAAAAATGTTTTTTCTATCGAAAAATGTCAAATTTGATCATTTTTGGCTTATTTCTACGTAGTCCAGTCATAAAGGACCTCTATGTGTACATTTTGACTTACTTGGATCAAAATTTCAATGATTTGTATAGTCATGACTCTCATGTTAAAAAATCAAAAATTTTCAAAAAATGTTTTTTCGATCGAAAAATGTCAAATTTGATCATTTTTGGCTTATTTCTACTTAGTCCAGTCATAAAGGACCTATATGTATACATTTTGACTTGCTTGGATCCAAATTTCAATGATTTGTATAGTCATGATATTTTAGTTGTAAAATCGGGAATTTTCAAAAAATGTTTTTTCTATCGAAAAATGTCAAATTTGATTATTTTTGGTTTATTTATACTTAGTCCCGCCATTAAGAACCTCTATGTATACATTTTGACTTACTTGGATCAAAATTTCAATGATTTGTATAGTCATGACATTCTAGTTGTAAAATCGGAAATTTTCAAAAAATGTTTTTTCTATCGAAAAATGTCAAATTTGATCATTTTTGGCTTATTTATACTTAGTCCAGTCATAAAGGACCCCTATGTATACATTTTGACTTACTTGGATCAAAATTTCAATGATTTGTATAGTCATGACTCTCATGTTGAAAAATCGAAAATTTTCAAAAAATATTTTTTCTATCGAAAAATGTCAAATTTGATCAGTTTTGGCTTATTTCTACGTAGTCCAGTCATAAAGGACCTCTATGTATACATTTTGACTTACTTGGATCAAAATTTCAATGATTTGTATAGTCATGATTCTCATGTTGAAAAATCGAAAATTTTCAAAAAATGTTTTTTCTATCGAAAAATGTCAAATTTGATCATTTTTGGCTTATTTATACTTAGTCCAGTCATAAAGGACCTCTATGTATACATTTTGACTTACTTGGATCAAAATTTCAATGATTTGTATAGTCATGACTCTCATGTTGAAAAATCGAAAATTTTCAAAAAATGTTTTTTCTATCGAAAAATGTCAAATTTGATCATTTTTGGCTTATTTCTACGTAGTCCAGTCATAAAGGACCTCTATGTGTACATTTTGACTTACTTGGATCAAAATTTCAATGATTTGTATAGTCATGATACTCATGTTGAAAAATCGAAAATTTTCAAAAAATGTTTTTTCTATCGAAAAATGTCAAATTTGATCTTTTTTGGCGTATTTATACTTAGTCCATTCATAAAGGACCTCTATGTATACATTTTTACTTACCAGGATCAAAATTTCAATGATTTGTATAGTCATGATTCTCATGTTGAAAAATCGAAAATTTTCAAAAAATGTTTTTTTTTATCGAAAAATGTCAAATTGATCATTTTATGCTTATTAATACTTAGTCCAGTCATAAAGGACCTCTATGTATACATTTTGACTTACTTGGATCAAAATTTCAATGATTTGTATAGTTATGACATTCTAGTTGTAAAATCGGAAATTTTCAAAAAATGTTTTTTCTATCGAAAAATGTCAAATTTGATTATTTTTGGCTTATTTATACTTAGTCCCGTCAATAAGGAACTTTATGTATACATATTAACTTACTTGGATCAAAATTTCAATGATTTAAATAGTCATGACATTCTAGTTGTAAAATCGGAAATTTTCAAAAAATGTTTTTTCTATCGAAAAATGTCAAATTTGATCATTTTTGGCTTATTTATACTTAGTCCAGTCATAAAGGACCTCTATGTATACATTTTGACTTACTTGGATCAAAATTTCAATGATTTGTATAGTCATGACTCTCATGTTGAAAAATCGAAAATTTTCAAAAAATGTTTTTTTTATCGAAAAATGTCAAATTTGATCATTTTTGGCTTATTTCTAGGTAGTCCAGTCATAAGGGACCTCTATGTTTACATTTTGACTTACTTTGATCAAAATTTCAATGATTTGTATAGTCATGACTCTCATGTTAAAAAATCAAAAATTTTCAAAAAATGTTTTTTCTATCGAAAAATGTCAAATTTGATCATTTTTGGCTTATTTCTACTTAGTCCAGTCATAAAGGACCTATATGTATACATTTTGACTTGCTTGGATCCAAATTTCAATGATTTGTATAGTCATGACATTTTAGTTGTAAAATCGGAAATTTTCAAAAAATGTTTTTTCTATCGAAAAATGTCAAATTTGATCATTTTTGGCTTATTTATACTTAGTCCAGTCATAAAGGACCTCTATGTATACATTTTGACTTACTTGGATCAAAATTTCAATGATTTGTATAGTCACGACATTCTAGTTGTAAAATCGAAAATTTTAAAAAAATGTTTTTTCAATCGAAAAATGTCAAATTTGATCATTTTTGGCTTATTTCTACTTAGTCCAGTCATAAAGGACCTATATGTATACATTTTGACTTGCTTGGATCAAAATTTCAATGATTTGTATAGTCATGACATTTTAGTTGTAAAATCGGAAATTTTCAAAAAATGTTTTTTCTATCGAAAAATGTCAAATTTGATTATTTTTGGCTTATTTATACTTAGTCCCGCCATTAATGACCTCTATGTATACATTTTGACTTACTTGGATCAAAATTTCAATGATTTGTATAGTCATGACTCTCATGTTGAAAAATCGAAAATTTTCAAAAAATGTTTTTTCTATCGAAAAATGTCAAATTTGATCATTTTTGGCTTATTTATACTTAGTCCAGTCATAAAGGACCTCTATGTATACATTTTGACTTACTTGGATCAAAATTTCAATGATTTGTATAGTCATGACTCTCATGTTGAAAAATCGAAAATTTTCAAAAAATGTTTTTTCTATCGAAAAATGTCAAATTTGATCATTTTTGGCTTATTTCTACGTAGTCCAGTCATAAAGGACCTCTATGTATACATTTCGACTTACTTGGATCAAAATTTCAATGATTTGTATAGTCATGATTCTCATGTTGAAAAATCGAAAATTTTCAAAAAATGTTTTTTCTATCGAAAAATGTCAAATTTGATCATTTTTGGCTTATTTATACTTAGTCCATTCATAAAGGACCTCTATGTATACATTTTGACTTACTAGGATCAAAATTTCAATGATTTGTATAGTCATGATTCTCATGTTGAAAAATCGAAAATTTTCAAAAAATGTTTTTTCTATCGAAAAATGTCAAATTTGATCATTTTTGGCTTATTCATACTTAGTCCATTCATAAAGGACCCCTATGTATACATTTTAACTTACTTGGATCAAAATTTCAATGATTTGTATAGTCATGATTCTCATGTTGAAAAATCGAAAATTTTCAAAAAATGTTTTTTCTATCGAAAAATGTCAAATTTGATCATTTTTGGATTATTTCTACTTAGTGTAGTCATTAAGGACCTCTATGTATACATTTTGACTTACTTGGATCAAAATTTCAATGATTTGTATAGTCATGACATTCTAGTTGTAAAATCGGAAATTTTCAAAAAATGTTTTTTTTATCGAAAAATGTCAAATTTGATCATTTTTTTCTTATTTCTACGTAGTCCAGTCATAAAGGATCTCTATATTTACATTTTCACTTACTTGGATCAAAATTTCAATGATTTGTATAGTCATGACTCTCATGTTAAAAAATCGAAAATTTTCAAAAAATGTTTTTTCTATCGAAAAATGTCAAGTTTGATCATTTTTGGCTTATTTCTACTTATTTCAGTCATAAAGGACCTATATGTAAACATTTTGACTTACTTGGATCCAAATTTCAATGATTTGTATAGTCATGACATTTTAGTTGTAAAATCGGAAATTTTCAAAAAATGTTTTTTCAATTGAAAAATGTCAAATTTGATTATTTTTGGCTTATTTATACTTAGTCCCGTCATTAAGGACCTCTATGTATACATTTTGACTTACTTGGATCAAAATTTCAATGATTTGTATAGTCATGACATTCTAGATGTAAAATCGGAAATTTTCAAAAAATGTTTTTTCTATCGAAAAATGTCAAATTTGATCTTTTTTGGCTTATTTATACTTAGTCCAGTCATAAAGGACCTCTATGTATACATTTTGACTTACTTGGATCAAAATTTCAATGATTTGTATAGTCATGACTCTCATGTTGAAAAATCGAAAATTTTCAAAAAATTTTTTTCTATCGAAAAATGTCAAATTTGATCATTTTTGGCTTATTTCTACGTAGTCCAGTCGTAAAGGACCTCTATGTGTACATTTTGACTTACTTGGATCAAAATTTCAATGATTTGTATAGTCATGACATTCTAGTTGTAAAATCGGAAATTTTCAAAAAATGTTTTTTCTATCGAAAAATGTCAAATTTGATCATTTTTGGCTTATTTATACTTAGTCCAGTCATAAAGGACCTCTATGTATACATTTTGACTTACTTGGATCAAAATTTCAATGATTTGTATAGTCATGACTCTCATGTTGAAAAATCGAAAATTTTCAAAAAATGTTTTTTCTATCGAAAAATGTCAAATTTGATCATTTTTGGCTTATTTCTACGTAGTCCAGTCATAAAGGACCTCTATGTGTACATTTTGACTTACTTGGATCAAAATTTCAATGATTTGTATAGTCATGACATTCTAGTTGTAAAATCGGAAATTTTCAAAAAATGTTTTTTCTATCGAAAAATGTCAAATTTGATCATTTTTGGCTTATTTATACTTAGTCCAGTCATAAAGGACCTCTATGTATACATTTTGACTTACTAGGATCAAAATTTCAATGATTTGTATAGTCATGACTCTCATGTTGAAAAACGAAAATTTTCAAAAAATGTTTTTTCTATCGAAAAATGTCAAATTTGATCATTTTTGGATTATTTCTACTTAGTGTAGTCATTAAGGACCTCTTTGTATTCATTTTGAATTACTTGGATCAAAATTGCAATGATTTGTATAGTCATGACATTCTAGTTGTAAAATCGGAAATTTTCAAAAAATGTTTTTTCTATCGATAAATGTCAAATTTGATCATTTTTGGCTTATTTCTACGTAGTCCAGTCATAAAGGACCTCTATGTGTACATTTTGACTTACTTGGATCATAATTTCAATGATTTGTATAGTCATGACTCTCATGTTAAAAAATCGAAAATTTTCAAAAAATGTTTTTTCTATCGAAACATGTCAAATTTGATCATTTTTGGCTTATTTATACTTAGTCCATTCATAAAGGACCTCTATGTATACATTTTGACTTACTTGAATCAAAATTTCAATGATTTGTATAGTCATGATTCTCATGTTGAAAAATCGAAAATTTTCAAAAAATGTTTTTCAATCGAAAAATGTCAAATTTGATCATTTTTGGCTTATTTCTACGTAGTCCAGTCATAAAGGACCTCTATGTATTCATTTTGACTTACTTGAATCAAAATTTCAATGATTTGTATAGTCATGACTCTCATGTTGAAAAATCGAAAATTTTCTAAAAATATTTTTTCTATCGAAAAATGTCAAATTTGATCATTTTTGGCTAATTTCTACTTAGTGTAGTCATTAAGGACCTCTATGTATACATTTTGCCTACTTGGATCAAAATTTCAATGATTTGTATAGTCATGACTCTCATGTTGAAAAACGAAAATTTTCAAAAAATGTTTTTTCTATCGAAAAATGTCAAATTTGATCATTTTTGGATTATTTCTACTTAGTGTAGTCATTAAGGACCTCTATGTATACATTTTGAATTACTTGGATCAAAATTTCAATGATTTGTATAGTCATGACATTCTAGTTGTAAAATCGGAAATTTTCAAAAAATGTTTTTTCTATCGAAAAATGTCAAATTTGATCATTTTTGGCTTATTTATACTTAGTCCAGTCATAAAGGACCTCTATGTATACATTTTGACTTACTTGGATCAAAATTTCAATGATTTGTATAGTCATGACTCTCATGTTGAAAAATCGAAAATTTTCAAAAAATGTTTTTTCTATCGAAAAATGTCAAATTTGATCAGTTTTGGCTTATTTCTACGTAGTCCAGTCATAAAGGACCTCTATGTGTACATTTTGACTTACTTGGATCAAAATTTCAATGATTTGTATAGTCATGATACTCATGTTGAAAAATCGAAAATTTTCAAAAAATGTTTTTTCTATCGAAAAATGTCAAATTTGATCTTTTTTGGCGTATTTATACTTAGTCCATTCATAAAGGACCTCTATGTATACATTTTTACTTACCAGGATCAAAATTTCAATGATTTGTATAGTCATGATTCTCATGTTGAAAAATCGGAAATTTTCAAAAAATGTTTTTTCTATCGAAAAATGTCAAATTTGATTATTTTTGGCTTATTTATACTTAGTCCCGTCAATAAGGAACTTTATGTATACATATTAACTTACTTGGATCAAAATTTCAATGATTTAAATAGTCATGACATTCTAGTTGTAAAATCGGAAATTTTCAAAAAATGTTTTTTCTATCGAAAAATGTCAAATTTGATCATTTTTGGCTTATTTATACTTAGTCCAGTCATAAAGGACCTCTATGTATACATTTTGACTTACTTGGATCAAAATTTCAATGATTTGTATAGTCATGACTCTCATGTTGAAAAATCGAAAATTTTCAAAAAATGTTTTTTCTATCGAAAAATGTCAAATTTGATCATTTTTGGCTTATTTCTACGTAGTCCAGTCATAAGGGACCTCTATGTTTACATTTTGACTTACTTTGATCAAAATTTCAATGATTTGTATAGTCATGACTCTCATGTTAAAAAATCAAAAATTTTCAAAAAATGTTTTTTCTATCGAAAAATGTCAAATTTGATCATTTTTGGCTTATTTCTACTTAGTCCAGTCATAAAGGACCTATATGTATACATTTTGACTTGCTTGGATCCAAATTTCAATGATTTGTATAGTCATGACATTTTAGTTGTAAAATCGGAAATTTTCAAAAAATGTTTTTTCTATCGAAAAATGTCAAATTTGATCATTTTTGGCTTACTTATACTTAGTCCAGTCATAAAGGACCTCTATGTATACATTTTGACTTACTTGGATCAAAATTTCAATGATTTGTATAGTCACGACATTCTATTTGTAAAATCGAAAATTTTAAAAAAATGTTTTTTCAATCGAAAAATGTCAAATTTGATCATTTTTGGCTTATTTCTACTTAGTCCAGTCATAAAGGACCTATATGTATACATTTTGACTTGCTTGGATCAAAATTTCAATGATTTGTATAGTCATGACATTTTAGTTGTAAAATCGGAAATTTTCAAAAAATGTTTTTTCAATCGAAAAATGTCAAATTTGATTATTTTTGGCTTATTTATACTTAGTCCCGTCATTAAGGACCTCTATGTATACATTTTGACTTACTTGGATCAAAATTTCAATGATTTGTATAGTCATGACATTCTAGATGTAAAATCGGAAATTTTCAAAAAATGTTTTTTCTATCGAAAAATGTCAAATTTGATCTTTTTTGGCTTATTTATACTTAGTCCAGTCATAAAGGACCTCTATGTATACATTTTGACTTACTTGGATCAAAATTTCAATGATTTGTATAGTCATGACTCTTATGTTGAAAAATCGAAAATTTTCAAAAAATGTTTTTTCTATCGAAAAATGTCAAATTTGATCATTTTTGGCTTATTTCTACGTAGTCCAGTCATAAAGGACCTCTATGTGTACATTTTGACTTACTTGGATCAAAATTTCAATGATTTGTATAGTCATGACTCTTATGTTGAAAAATCGAAAATTTTCAAAAAATGTTTTTTCTATCGAAAAATGTCAAATTTGATCATTTTTGGCTTATTTCTACGTAGTCCAGTCATAAAGGACCTCTATGTGTACATTTTGACTTACTTGGATCAAAATTTCAATGATTTGTATAGTCATGACTCTCATGTTAAAAAATCAAAAATTTTCAAAAAATGTTTTTTCGATCGAAAAATGTCAAATTTGATCATTTTTGGCTTATTTCTACTTAGTCCAGTCATAAAGGACCTATATGTATACATTTTGACTTGCTTGGATCCAAATTTCAATGATTTGTATAGTCATGATATTTTAGTTGTAAAATCGGGAATTTTCAAAAAATGTTTTTTCTATCGAAAAATGTCAAATTTGATTATTTTTGGTTTATTTATTCTTAGTCCCGCCATTAAGAACCTCTATGTATACATTTTGACTTACTTGGATCAAAATTTCAATGATTTGTATAGTCATGACATTCTAGTTGTAAAATCGGAAATTTTCAAAAAATGTTTTTTCTATCGAAAAATGTCAAATTTGATCATTTTTGGCTTATTTATACTTAGTCCAGTCATAAAGGACCTCTATGTATACATTTTGACTTACTTGGATCAAAATTTCAATGATTTGTATAGTCATGACTCTCATGTTGAAAAATCGAAAATTTTCAAAAAATATTTTTTCTATCGAAAAATGTCAAATTTGATCAGTTTTGGCTTATTTCTACGTAGTCCAGTCATAAAGGACCTCTATGTATACATTTTGACTTACTTGGATCAAAATTTCAATGATTTGTATAGTCATGATTCTCATGTTGAAAAATCGAAAATTTTCAAAAAATGTTTTTTCTATCGAAAAATGTCAAATTTGATCATTTTTGGCTTATTTATACTTAGTCCAGTCATAAAGGACCTCTATGTATACATTTTGACTTACTTGGATCAAAATTTCAATGATTTGTATAGTCATGACTCTCATGTTGAAAAATCGAAAATTTTCAAAAAATGTTTTTTCTATCGAAAAATGTCAAATTTGATCATTTTTGGCTTATTTCTACGTAGTCCAGTCATAAAGGACCTCTATGTGTACATTTTGACTTACTTGGATCAAAATTTCAATGATTTGTATAGTCATGATACTCATGTTGAAAAATCGAAAATTTTCAAAAAATGTTTTTTCTATCGAAAAATGTCAAATTTGATCTTTTTTGGCGTATTTATACTTAGTCCATTCATAAAGGACCTCTATGTATACATTTTTACTTACCAGGATCAAAATTTCAATGATTTGTATAGTCATGATTCTCATGTTGAAAAATCGAAAATTTTCAAAAAATGTTTTTTTTTATCGAAAAATGTCAAATTGATCATTTTATGCTTATTAATACTTAGTCCAGTCATAAAGGACCTCTATGTATACATTTTGACTTACTTGGATCAAAATTTCAATGATTTGTATAGTTATGACATTCTAGTTGTAAAATCGGAAATTTTCAAAAAATGTTTTTTCTATCGAAAAATGTCAAATTTGATTATTTTTGGCTTATTTATACTTAGTCCCGTCAATAAGGAACTTTATGTATACATATTAACTTACTTGGATCAAAATTTCAATGATTTAAATAGTCATGACATTCTAGTTGTAAAATCGGAAATTTTCAAAAAATGTTTTTTCTATCGAAAAATGTCAAATTTGATCATTTTTGGCTTATTTATACTTAGTCCAGTCATAAAGGACCTCTATGTATACATTTTGACTTACTTGGATCAAAATTTCAATGATTTGTATAGTCATGACTCTCATGTTGAAAAATCGAAAATTTTCAAAAAATGTTTTTTTTATCGAAAAATGTCAAATTTGATCATTTTTGGCTTATTTCTAGGTAGTCCAGTCATAAGGGACCTCTATGTTTACATTTTGACTTACTTTGATCAAAATTTCAATGATTTGTATAGTCATGACTCTCATGTTAAAAAATCAAAAATTTTCAAAAAATGTTTTTTCTATCGAAAAATGTCAAATTTGATCATTTTTGGCTTATTTCTACTTAGTCCAGTCATAAAGGACCTATATGTATACATTTTGACTTGCTTGGATCCAAATTTCAATGATTTGTATAGTCATGACATTTTAGTTGTAAAATCGGAAATTTTCAAAAAATGTTTTTTCTATCGAAAAATGTCAAATTTGATCATTTTTGGCTTATTTATACTTAGTCCAGTCATAAAGGACCTCTATGTATACATTTTGACTTACTTGGATCAAAATTTCAATGATTTGTATAGTCACGACATTCTAGTTGTAAAATCGAAAATTTTAAAAAAATGTTTTTTCAATCGAAAAATGTCAAATTTGATCATTTTTGGCTTATTTCTACTTAGTCCAGTCATAAAGGACCTATATGTATACATTTTGACTTGCTTGGATCAAAATTTCAATGATTTGTATAGTCATGACATTTTAGTTGTAAAATCGGAAATTTTCAAAAAATGTTTTTTCTATCGAAAAATGTCAAATTTGATTATTTTTGGCTTATTTATACTTAGTCCCGCCATTAATGACCTCTATGTATACATTTTGACTTACTTGGATCAAAATTTCAATGATTTGTATAGTCATGACTCTCATGTTGAAAAATCGAAAATTTTCAAAAAATGTTTTTTCTATCGAAAAATGTCAAATTTGATCATTTTTGGCTTATTTATACTTAGTCCAGTCATAAAGGACCTCTATGTATACATTTTGACTTACTTGGATCAAAATTTCAATGATTTGTATAGTCATGACTCTCATGTTGAAAAATCGAAAATTTTCAAAAAATGTTTTTTCTATCGAAAAATGTCAAATTTGATCATTTTTGGCTTATTTCTACGTAGTCCAGTCATAAAGGACCTCAATGTATACATTTCGACTTACTTGGATCAAAATTTCAATGATTTGTATAGTCATGATTCTCATGTTGAAAAATCGAAAATTTTCAAAAAATGTTTTTTCTATCGAAAAATGTCAAATTTGATCATTTTTGGCTTATTAATACTTAGTCCATTCATAAAGGACCTCTATGTATACATTTTGACTTACTAGGATCAAAATTTCAATGATTTGTATAGTCATGATTCTCATGTTGAAAAATCGAAAATTTTCAAAAAATGTTTTTTCTATCGAAAAATGTCAAATTTGATCATTTTTGGCTTATTCATACTTAGTCCATTCATAAAGGACCCCTATGTATACATTTTAACTTACTTGGATCAAAATTTCAATGATTTGTATAGTCATGATTCTCATGTTGAAAAATCGAAAATTTTCAAAAAATGTTTTTTCTATCGAAAAATGTCAAATTTGATCATTTTTGGATTATTTCTACTTAGTGTAGTCATTAAGGACCTCTATGTATACATTTTGACTTACTTGGATCAAAATTTCAATGATTTGTATAGTCATGACATTCTAGTTGTAAAATCGGAAATTTTCAAAAAATGTTTTTTTTATCGAAAAATGTCAAATTTGATCATTTTTTTCTTATTTCTACGTAGTCCAGTCATAAAGGATCTCTATATTTACATTTTCACTTACTTGGATCAAAATTTCAATGATTTGTATAGTCATGACTCTCATGTTAAAAAATCGAAAATTTTCAAAAAATGTTTTTTCTATCGAAAAATGTCAAGTTTGATCATTTTTGGCTTATTTCTACTTATTTCAGTCATAAAGGACCTATATGTAAACATTTTGACTTACTTGGATCCAAATTTCAATGATTTGTATAGTCATGACATTTTAGTTGTAAAATCGGAAATTTTCAAAAAATGTTTTTTCAATCGAAAAATGTCAAATTTGATTATTTTTGGCTTATTTATACTTAGTCCCGTCATTAAGGACCTCTATGTATACATTTTGACTTACTTGGATCAAAATTTCAATGATTTGTATAGTCATGACATTCTAGATGTAAAATCGGAAATTTTCAAAAAATGTTTTTTCTATCGAAAAATGTCAAATTTGATCTTTTTTGGCTTATTTATACTTAGTCCAGTCATAAAGGACCTCTATGTATACATTTTGACTTACTTGGATCAAAATTTCAATGATTTGTATAGTCATGACTCTCATGTTGAAAAATCGAAAATTTTCAAAAAATTTTTTTCTATCGAAAAATGTCAAATTTGATCATTTTTGGCTTATTTCTACGTAGTCCAGTCGTAAAGGACCTCTATGTGTACATTTTGACTTACTTGGATCAAAATTTCAATGATTTGTATAGTCATGACATTCTAGTTGTAAAATCGGAAATTTTCAAAAAATGTTTTTTCTATCGAAAAATGTCAAATTTGATCATTTTTGGCTTATTTATACTTAGTCCAGTCATAAAGGACCTCTATGTATACATTTTGACTTACTTGGATCAAAATTTCAATGATTTGTATAGTCATGACTCTCATGTTGAAAAATCGAAAATTTTCAAAAAATGTTTTTTCTATCGAAAAATGTCAAATTTGATCATTTTTGGCTTATTTCTACGTAGTCCAGTCATAAAGGACCTCTATGTGTACATTTTGACTTACTTGGATCAAAATTTCAATGATTTGTATAGTCATGACATTCTAGTTGTAAAATCGGAAATTTTCAAAAAATGTTTTTTCTATCGAAAAATGTCAAATTTGATCATTTTTGGCTTATTTATACTTAGTCCAGTCATAAAGGACCTCTATGTATACATTTTGACTTACTAGGATCAAAATTTCAATGATTTGTATAGTCATGACTCTCATGTTGAAAAACGAAAATTTTCAAAAAATGTTTTTTCTATCGAAAAATGTCAAATTTGATCATTTTTGGATTATTTCTACTTAGTGTAGTCATTAAGGACCTCTTTGTATTCATTTTGAATTACTTGGATCAAAATTGCAATGATTTGTATAGTCATGACATTCTAGTTGTAAAATCGGAAATTTTCAAAAAATGTTTTTTCTATCGATAAATGTCAAATTTGATCATTTTTGGCTTATTTCTACGTAGTCCAGTCATAAAGGACCTCTATGTGTACATTTTGACTTACTTGGATCATAATTTCAATGATTTGTATAGTCATGACTCTCATGTTAAAAAATCGAAAATTTTCAAAAAATGTTTTTTCTATCGAAACATGTCAAATTTGATCATTTTTGGCTTATTTATACTTAGTCCATTCATAAAGGATTCTATGTATACATTTTGACTTACTTGAATCAAAATTTCAATGATTTGTATAGTCATGATTCTCATGTTGAAAAATCGAAAATTTTCAAAAAATGTTTTTCAATCGAAAAATGTCAAATTTGATCATTTTTGGCTTATTTCTACGTAGTCCAGTCATAAAGGACCTCTATGTATTCATTTTGACTTACTTGAATCAAAATTTCAATGATTTGTATAGTCATGACTCTCATGTTGAAAAATCGAAAATTTTCTAAAAATATTTTTTCTATCGAAAAATGTCAAATTTGATCATTTTTGGCTAATTTCTACTTAGTGTAGTCATTAAGGACCTCTATGTATACATTTTGCCTACTTGGATCAAAATTTCAATGATTTGTATAGTCATGACTCTCATGTTGAAAAACGAAAATTTTCAAAAAATGTTTTTTCTATCGAAAAATGTCAAATTTGATCATTTTTGGATTATTTCTACTTAGTGTAGTCATTAAGGACCTCTATGTATACATTTTGAATTACTTGGATCAAAATTTCAATGATTTGTATAGTCATGACATTCTAGTTGTAAAATCGGAAATTTTCAAAAAATGTTTTTTCTATCGAAAAATGTCAAATTTGATCATTTTTGGCTTATTTCTACTTAGTCCAGTCATAAAGGACCTATATGTTTACATTTTCACTTACTTGGATCATAATTTCAATGATTTGTATAGTCATGACTCTCATGTTAAAAAATCGAAAATTTTCAAAAAATGTTTTTTCTATCGAAACATGTCAAATTTGATCATTTTTGGCTTATTTATACTAAGTCCATACATAAAGGACCTCTATGTATACATTTTGACTTACTAGGATCAAAATTTCAATGATTTGTATAGTCATGATACTCATGTTGAAAAATCGAAAATTTTCAAAAAATGTTTTTTCTATCGAAAAATGTCAAATTTGATCATTTTTGGCTTATTTATACTTAGTCCATTCATAAAGGATTCTATGTATACATTTTGACTTACTTGAATCAAAATTTCAATGATTTGTATAGTCATGATTCTCATGTTGAAAAATCGAAAATTTTCAAAAAATGTTTTTTCTATCGAAAAATGTCAAATTTGATCATTTTTGGCTTATTCATACTTAGTCCATTCATAAAGGACCCCTATGTATACATTTTGACTTACTTGGATCAAAATTTCAATGATTTGTATAGTCATGACATTTTAGTTGTAAAATCGGAAATTTTCAAAAAATGTTTTTTCTATCGAAAAATGTCAAATTTGATTATTTTTGGCTTATTTATACTTAGTCCCGTCATTACGGACCTCTATGTATACATTTTGACTTACTTGGATCAAAATTTCAATGATTTGTATAGTCATGACATTCTAGATGTCAAATCGGAAATTTTCAAAAAATGTTTTTTCTATCGAAAAATGTCAAATTTGATCATTTTTGGCTTATTTCTACTTAGTCCATTCATAAAGGACCTCTATGTATACATTTTGACCTACTAGGATCAAAATTTCAATGATTTGTATAGTCATGATTCTCATGTTGAAAAATCGAAAATTTTCAAAAAATGTTTTTTCTATCGAAAAATGTCAAATTTGATCATTTTTGGCTTATTTATACTTAGTCCATTCATAAAGGATTCTATGTATACATTTTGACTTACTTGAATCAAAATTTCAATGATTTGTATAGTCATGATTCTCATGTTGAAAAATCAAAAATTTTAAAAAAATGTTTTTTCTATCGAAAAATGTCAAATTTGATCATTTTTGGATTATTTCTACTTAGTCCAGTCATAAAGGACCTCTATGTATACATTTTGACTTACTTGGATCAAAATTTCAATGATTTGTATAGTCATGACATTCTAGTTGTAAAATCGGAAATTTTCAAAAAATGTTTTTTCTATCGAAAAATGTCAAATTTGATCATTTTTGGCCTATTTATACTTAGTCCAGTCATAAAGGACTTCTATGTATACATTTTGACTTACTTGATTCAAAATTTCAATGATTTGTATAGTCATGATTCTCATGTTGAAAAATCGAAAATTTTCAAAAAATGTCTTTTCTATCGAAAAATGTCAAATTTGATCATTTTTGGATTATTTCTACTTAGTGTAGTCATTAAGGACCTCTATGTATACATTTTGACTTACTTGGATCAAAATTTCAATGATTTGTATAGTCATGACACTCATGTTGAAAAATCGAAAATTTTAAAAAAATGTTTTTTCAATCGAAAAATGTCAAATTTGATCATTTTTGGCTTATTTCTACTTAGTCCAGTCATAAAGGACCTATATGTATACATTTTGACTTGCTTGGATCAAAATTTCAATGATTTGTATAGTCATGACATTTTAGTTGTAAAATCGGAAATTTTCAAAAAATGTTTTTTCTATCGAAAAATGTCAAATTTGATTATTTTTGGCTTATTTATACTTAGTCCCGCCATTAATGACCTCTATGTATACATTTTGACTTACTTGGATCAAAATTTCAATGATTTGTATAGTCATGACTCTCATGTTGAAAAATCGAAAATTTTCAAAAATGTTTTTTCTATCGAAAAATGTCAAATTTGATCATTTTTGGCTTATTTCTAGGTAGTCCAGTCATAAGGGACCTCTATGTTTACATTTTGACTTACTTTGATCAAAATTTCAATGATTTGTATAGTCATGACTCTCATGTTAAAAAATCAAAAATTTTCAAAAAATGTTTTTTCTATCGAAAAATGTCAAATTTGATCATTTTTGGCTTATTTCTACTTAGTCCCGTCATAAAGGACTTATATGTATACATTTTGACTTGCTTGGATCCAAATTTCAATGATTTGTATAGTCATGACATTTTAGTTGTAAAATCGGAAATTTTCAAAAAATGTTTTTTCTATCGAAAAATGTCAAATTTGATCATTTTTGGCTTATTTATACTTAGTCCAGTCATAAAGGACCTCTATGTATACATTTTGACTTACTTGGATCAAAATTTCAATGATTTGTATAGTCACGACATTCTAGTTGTAAAATCGAAAATTTTAAAAAAATGTTTTTTCAATCGAAAAATGTCAAATTTGATCATTTTTGGCTTATTTCTACTTAGTCCAGTCATAAAGGACCTATATGTATACATTTTGACTTGCTTGGATCAAAATTTCAATGATTTGTATAGTCATGACATTTTAGTTGTAAAATCGGAAATTTTCAAAAAATGTTTTTTCTATCGAAAAATGTCAAATTTGATTATTTTTGGCTTATTTATACTTAGTCCCGCCATTAATGACCTCTATGTATACATTTTGACTTACTTGGATCAAAATTTCAATGATTTGTATAGTCATGACATTCTAGATGTAAAATCGGAAATTTTCAAAAAATGTTTTTTCTATCGAAAAATGTCAAATTTGATCTTTTTTGGCTTATTTATACTTAGTCCAGTCATAAAGGACCTCTATGTATACATTTTGACTTACTTGGATCAAAATTTCAATGATTTGTATAGTCATGACTCTCATGTTGAAAAATCGAAAATTTTCAAAAAATTTTTTTCTATCGAAAAATGTCAAATTTGATCATTTTTGGCTTATTTCTACGTAGTCCAGTCGTAAAGGACCTCTATGTGTACATTTTGACTTACTTGGATCAAAATTTCAATGATTTGTATAGTCATGACATTCTAGTTGTAAAATCGGAAATTTTCAAAAAATGTTTTTTCTATCGAAAAATGTCAAATTTGATCATTTTTGGCTTATTTATACTTAGTCCAGTCATAAAGGACCTCTATGTATACATTTTGACTTACTTGGATCAAAATTTCAATGATTTGTATAGTCATGACTCTCATGTTGAAAAATCGAAAATTTTAAAAAAATGTTTTTTCTATCGAAAAATGTCAAATTTGATCATTTTTGGCTTATTTCTACGTAGTCCAGTCATAAAGGACCTCTATGTGTACATTTTGACTTACTTGGATCAAAATTTCAATGATTTGTATAGTCATGACATTCTAGTTGTAAAATCGGAAATTTTCAAAAAATGTTTTTTCTATCGAAAAATGTCAAATTTGATCATTTTTGGCTTATTTATACTTAGTCCAGTCATAAAGGACCTCTATGTATACATTTTGACTTACTAGGATCAAAATTTCAATGATTTGTATAGTCATGACTCTCATGTTGAAAAACGAAAATTTTCAAAAAATGTTTTTTCTATCGAAAAATGTCAAATTTGATCATTTTTGGATTATTTCTACTTAGTGTAGTCATTAAGGACCTCTTTGTATTCATTTTGAATTACTTGGATCAAAATTGCAATGATTTGTATAGTCATGACATTCTAGTTGTAAAATCGGAAATTTTCAAAAAATGTTTTTTCTATCGATAAATGTCAAATTTGATCATTTTTGGCTTATTTCTACGTAGTCCAGTCATAAAGGACCTCTATGTGTACATTTTGACTTACTTGGATCATAATTTCAATGATTTGTATAGTCATGACTCTCATGTTAAAAAATCGAAAATTTTCAAAAAATTTTTTTTCTATCGAAACATGTCAAATTTGATCATTTTTGGCTTATTTACACTAAGTCCATACATAAAGGACCTCTATGTATACATTTTGGCTTACTAGGATCAAAATTTCAATGATTTGTATAGTCATGGTACTCATGTTGAAAAATCGAAAATTTTCAAAAAATGTTTTTTCTATCGAAAAATGTCAAATTTGATCATTTTTGGCTTATTTATACTTAGTCCATTCATAAAGGATTCTATGTATACATTTTGACTTACTTGAATCAAAATTTCAATGATTTGTATAGTCATGATTCTCATGTTGAAAAATCGAAAATTTTCAAAAAATGTTTTTCAATCGAAAAATGTCAAATTTGATCATTTTTAGCTTATTTCTACGTAGTCCAGTCATAAAGGACCTCTATGTATTCATTTTGACTTACTTGAATCAAAATTTCAATGATTTGTATAGTCATGACTCTCATGTTGAAAAATCGAAAATTTTCTAAAAATATTTTTTCTATCGAAAAATGTCAAATTTGATCATTTTTGGCTAATTTCTACTTAGTGTAGTCATTAAGGACCTCTATGTATACATTTTGCCTACTTGGATCAAAATTTCAATGATTTGTATAGTCATGACTCTCATGTTGAAAAACGAAAATTTTCAAAAAATGTTTTTTCTATCGAAAAATGTCAAATTTGATCATTTTTGGATTATTTCTACTTAGTGTAGTCATTAAGGACCTCTATGTATACATTTTGAATTACTTGGATCAAAATTTCAATGATTTGTATAGTCATGACATTCTAGTTGTAAAATCGGAAATTTTCAAAAAATGTTTTTTCTATCGAAAAATGTCAAATTTGATCATTTTTGGCTTATTTCTACTTAGTCCAGTCATAAAGGACCTATATGTTTACATTTTCACTTACTTGGATCATAATTTCAATGATTTGTATAGTCATGACTCTCCTGTTAAAAAATCGAAAATTTTCAAAAAATGTTTTTTCTATCGAAACATGTCAAATTTGATCATTTTTGGCTTATTTATACTAAGTCCATACATAAAGGACCTCTATGTATACATTTTGACTTACTAGGATCAAAATTTCAATGATTTGTATAGTCATGATACTCATGTTGAAAAATCGAAAATTTTCAAAAAATGTTTTTTCTATCGAAAAATGTCAAATTTGATCATTTTTGGCTTATTTATACTTAGTCCATTCATAAAGGATTCTATGTATACATTTTGACTTACTTGAATCAAAATTTCAATGATTTGTATAGTCATGATTCTCATGTTGAAAAATCGAAAATTTTCAAAAAATGTTTTTTCTATCGAAAAATGTCAAATTTGATCATTTTTGGCTTATTCATACTTAGTCCATTCATAAAGGACCCCTATGTATACATTTTGACTTACTTGGATCAAAATTTCAATGATTTGTATAGTCATGACATTTTAGTTGTAAAATCGGAAATTTTCAAAAAATGTTTTTTCTATCGAAAAATGTCAAATTTGATTATTTTTGGCTTATTTATACTTAGTCCCGTCATTAAGGACCTCTATGTATACATTTTGACTTACTTGGATCAAAATTTCAATGATTTGTATAGTCATGACATTCTAGATGTCAAATCGGAAATTTTCAAAAAATGTTTTTTCTATCGAAAAATGTCAAATTTGATCATTTTTGGCTTATTTCTACTTAGTCCATTCATAAAGGACCTCTATGTATACATTTTGACCTACTAGGATCAAAATTTCAATGATTTGTATAGTCATGATTCTCATGTTGAAAAATCAAAAATTTTAAAAAAATGTTTTTTCTATCGAAAAATGTCAAATTTGATCATTTTTGGCTTATTTATACTTAGTCCATTCATAAAGGATTCTATGTATACATTTTGACTTACTTGAATCAAAATTTCAATGATTTGTATAGTCATGATTCTCATGTTGAAAAATCAAAAATTTTAAAAAAATGTTTTTTCTATCGAAAAATGTCAAATTTGATCATTTTTGGATTATTTCTACTTAGTCCAGTCATAAAGGACCTCTATGTATACATTTTGACTTACTTGGATCAAAATTTCAATGATTTGTATAGTCATGACATTCTAGTTGTAAAATCGGAAATTTTCAAAAAATGTTTTTTCTATCGAAAAATGTCAAATTTGATCATTTTTGGCCTATTTATACTTAGTCCAGTCATAAAGGACTTCTATGTATACATTTTGACTTACTTGATTCAAAATTTCAATGATTTGTATAGTCATGATTCTCATGTTGAAAAATCGAAAATTTTCAAAAAATGTCTTTTCTATCGAAAAATGTCAAATTTGATCATTTTTGGATTATTTCTACTTAGTGTAGTCATTAAGGACCTCTATGTATACATTTTGACTTACTTGGATCAAAATTTCAATGATTTGCATAGTCATGACTCTCATATTGAAAAATCGAAAATTTTCAAAAATGTTTTTTCTATCGAAAAATGTCAAATTTGATCATTTTTGGCTTATTTATACTTAGTCCAGTCATAAAGGACCTCTATGTATACATTTTGACTTACTTGGATCAAAATTTCAATGATTTGTATAGTCATGACATTCTAGTTGTAAAATCGAAAATTTTCAAAAAATGTTTTTTCTATCGCAAAATGTCAAATTTGATCATTTTTGGCTTATTTATACTTAGTCCAGTCATAAAGGACCTCTATGTATACATTTTGACTTACTTGGATCCAAATTTCAATGATTTGTATAGTTATGACATTCTAGTTGTAAAATCGGAAATTTTCAAAAAATGTTTTTTCTATCGAAAAATGTCAAATTTGATTATTTTTGGCTTATTTATACTTAGTCCCGTCATTAAGGACCTCTATGTATACATTTTGACTTACTTGGATCAAAATTTCAATGATTTGTATAGTCATGACATTTTAGTTGTAAAATCGGAAAATCTCAAAAAATGTTTTTTCTATCGAAAAATGTCAAATTTGATTATTTTTGGCTTATTTATACTTAGTCCCGCCATTAAGGACCTCTATGTATACATTTTGACTTACTTGGATCAAAATTTCAATGATTTGTATAGTCATGACTCTCATGTTGAAAAATCGAAAATTTTCAAAAAATGTTTTTTCTATCGAAAAATGTCAAATTTGATCATTTTTGGCTTATTTATACTTAGTCCAGTCATAAAGGACCTCTATGTATACATTTTGACTTACTTGGTTCAAAATTTCAATGATTTGTATAGTCATGACTCTCATGTTGAAAAATCGAAAATTTCCAAAAAATGTTTTTTCTGTCGAAAAATGTCAAATTTGATCATTTTTGGCTTATTTATACTTAGTCCATTAATAAAGGACCTCTATGTATACATTTTGACTTACTAGGATCAAAATTTCAATGATTTGTATAGTCATGATTCTCATGTTGAAAAATCGAAAATTTTCAAAAAATGTTTTTTCTATCGAAAAATGTCAAATTTGATCATTTTTGGCTTATTCATACTTAGTCCATTCATAAAGGACCCCTATGTATACATTTTGACTTACTTGGATCAAAATTTCAATGATTTGTATAGTCATGACATTCTAGTTGTAAAATCGGAAATTTTCAAAAAATGTTTTTTCTATCGAAAAATGTCAAATTGGATCATTTTTGGCTTATTTCTACTTAGTCCAGTCATGATGGACCTCTATGTATACATTTTGACTTACTTGGATCAAAATTTCAATGATTTGTATAGCCATGACTCTCATGTTAAAAAATCGAAAATTTTCAAAAAATGTTTTTTCTATCGAAAAATGTCAAATTTGATCATTTTTGGCTTATTTCTACTTAGTCCAGTCATAAAGGACCTATATGTATACATTTTGACTTAGTTGGATCAAAATTTCAATGATTTGTATAGTCATGACATTTTAGTTGTAAAATCGGAAATTTTCAAAAAAGGTTTTTTCTATCGAAAAATGTCAAATTTGATTATTTTTGGCTTATTTATACTTAGTCCCGTCATTAAGGATTTCTCTGTATACATTTTGACTTACTTAGATCAAAATTTCAATGATTTGTATAGTCATGACATTCTAGATGTAAAATCGGAAATTTTCAAAAAATGTTTTTTCTATCGAAAAATGTCAAATTTGATCTTTTTTGGCTTATTTATACTTTGTCCAGTCATGAAGGACCTCTCTGTATACATTTTGACTTACTTGGATCAAAATTTCAATGATTTGTATAGTCATGACTCTCATGTTGAAAAATCGAAAATTTTCAAAAAATGTTTTTTCTATCGAAAAATGTCAAATTTGATCATTTTTGGCTTATTTCTACTTAGTCCAGTCATATAGGACCTCTATGTATACATTTTGACTTACTTGGATCAAAATTTCAATGATTTGTATAGTCATGACTCTCATGTTGAAAAATCGGAAATTTTCAAAAAATGTTTTTTCTATCGTAAAATGTCAAATTTGATCATTTTTGGCTTATTTATACTTAGTCCAGTCATAAAGGACCTCTATGTATACATTTTGACTTACTTGGATCAAAATTTTAATAATTTGTATAGTCATGACATTCTAGTTGTAAAATCGAAAATTTTCAAAAAATGTTTTTTCTATCGAAAAATGTCAAATTTGATCATTTTTGGCCTATTTATACTTAGTCCAGTCATAAAGATTTCTATGTATACATTTTGACTTAGTTGGATCAAAATTTCAATGATTTGTATAGTCACGACTCTCATGTTGAAAAATCGAAAATTTTCAAAAAATGTTTTTTCTATCGAAAAATGTCAAATTTGATCATTTTTGGCTTATTTCTACTTAGTCCAGTCATAAAGGACCTCTATGTATACATTTTGACTTACTTGGATCAAAATTTCAATGATTTGTATAGTCATGACTCTCATGTTGAAAATTCGAAAATTTTCAAAAAATGTTTTTTCTATCGAAAAATGTCAAATTTGATCATTTTTCGCTTATTTCTACGTAGTCCAGTCAAAAAGGACCTAAATGTTTACATTTTGACTTACTTGGATCAAAATTTCAATGATTTGTTTAGTCATGACTCTCATGTTGAAAAATCGGAAATTTTCAAAAAATGTTTTTTCTATCGAAAAATGTCAAATTTGATCAATTTGGCTTATTTATACTTAGTCCAGTCATAAAGGACCTCTTTGTATACATTTTGACTTACTTGGATCAAAATTTCAATGATTTGTATAGTCATGACTCTCATGTTGAAAAATCGGAAATTTTCAAAAAATGTTTTTTCTATCGTAAAATGTCAAATTTGATCATTTTTGGCTTATTTATACTTAGTCCAGTCATAAAGGACCTCTATGTATACATTTTGACTTACTTGGATCAAAATTTCAATGATTTGTATAGTCACGACTCTCATGTTGACAAATCGGAAATTTTCAAAAAATGTTTTTCTATCGAAAAATGTCAATTTTGATCGATTTTGGCTTATTTCTACTAAGTCCAGTCATAAAGGACCTCTATGTAGACATTTTGACTTACTTGGATCAAAATTTCAATGATTTGTATGGTCATGACATTTTAGTTGTAAAATCGGAAATTTTCAAAAAATGTTTTTTCTATCCAAAAAAGTCAAATTTGATCATTTTTGGCTTATTTATACTTAGTCCAGTAATAAAGGACCTCTATGTATACATTTTGACTTACTTGGATCAAAATTTCAATGATTTGTATAGTCATGACTCTCATGTTGAAAAATCGAAAATTTTCAAAAAATGTTTTTTCTATCGAAAATGTCAAATTTGATCATTTTTGGCTTATTTCTACTTAGTCCAGTCATAAAGTACCTCTATGTATACATTTTGACATACTTGGATCAAAATTTCAATGATTTGTATAGTCATGACTCTCATGTTGAAAAATCGAAAATTTTCAAAAAATGTTTTTTCTATCGAAAAATGTCAAATTTGATCATTTTTGGCTTATTTATACTTAGTCCAGTCATAAAGGACCTCTATGTATACATTTTGACTTACTTGGTTCAAAATTTCAATGATTTGTATAGTCATGACTCTCATGTTGAAAAATCGAAAATTTCCAAAAAATGTTTTTTCTGTCGAAAAATGTCAAATTTGATCATTTTTGGCTTATTTATACTTAGTCCATTAATAAAGGACCTCTATGTATACATTTTGACTTACTAGGATCAAAATTTCAATGATTTGTATAGTCATGATTCTCATGTTGAAAAATCGAAAATTTTCAAAAAATGTTTTTTCTATCGAAAAATGTCAAATTTGATCATTTTTGGCTTATTCATACTTAGTCCATTCATAAAGGACCCCTATGTATACATTTTGACTTACTTGGATCAAAATTTCAATGATTTGTATAGTCATGACATTCTAGTTGTAAAATCGGAAATTTTCAAAAAATGTTTTTTCTATCGAAAAATGTCAAATTGGATCATTTTTGGCTTATTTCTACTTAGTCCAGTTATGATGGACCTCTATGTATACATTTTGACTTACTTGGATCAAAATTTCAATGATTTGTATAGCCATGACTCTCATGTTAAAAAATCGAAAATTTTCAAAAAATGTTTTTTCTATCGAAAAATGTCAAATTTGATCATTTTTGGCTTATTTCTACTTAGTCCAGTCATAAAGGACCTATATGTATACATTTTGACTTAGTTGGATCAAAATTTCAATGATTTGTATAGTCATGACATTTTAGTTGTAAAATCGGAAATTTTCAAAAAAGGTTTTTTCTATCGAAAAATGTCAAATTTGATTATATTTGGCTTATTTATACTTAGTCCCGTCATTAAGGATTTCTCTGTATACATTTTGACTTACTTAGATCAAAATTTCAATGATTTGTATAGTCATGACATTCTAGATGTAAAATCGGAAATTTTCAAAAAATGTTTTTTCTATCGAAAAATGTCAAATTTGATCTTTTTTGGCTTATTTATACTTTGTCCAGTCATGAAGGACCTCTCTGTATACATTTTGACTTACTTGGATCAAAATTTCAATGATTTGTATAGTCATGACTCTCATGTTGAAAAATCGAAAATTTTCAAAAAATGTTTTTTCTATCGAAAAATGTCAAATTTGATCATTTTTGGCTTATTTCTACTTAGTCCAGTCATATAGGACCTCTATGTATACATTTTGACTTACTTGGATCAAAATTTCAATGATTTGTATAGTCATGACTCTCATGTTGAAAAATCGGAAATTTTCAAAAAATGTTTTTTCTATCGTAAAATGTCAAATTTGATCATTTTTGGCTTATTTATACTTAGTCCAGTCATAAAGGACCTCTATGTATACATTTTGACTTACTTGGATCAAAATTTTAATAATTTGTATAGTCATGACATTCTAGTTGTAAAATCGAAAATTTTCAAAAAATGTTTTTTCTATCGAAAAATGTCAAATTTGATCATTTTTGGCCTATTTATACTTAGTCCAGTCATAAAGATTTCTATGTATACATTTTGACTTAGTTGGATCAAAATTTCAATGATTTGTATAGTCACGACTCTCATGTTGAAAAATCGAAAATTTTCAAAAAATGTTTTTTCTATCGAAAAATGTCAAATTTGATCATTTTTGGCTTATTTCTACTTAGTCCAGTCATAAAGGACCTCTATGTATACATTTTGACTTACTTGGATCAAAATTTCAATGATTTGTATAGTCATGACTCTCATGTTGAAAATTCGAAAATTTTCAAAAAATGTTTTTTCTATCGAAAAATGTCAAATTTGATCATTTTTCGCTTATTTCTACGTAGTCCAGTCAAAAAGGACCTAAATGTTTACATTTTGACTTACTTGGATCAAAATTTCAATGATTTGTTTAGTCATGACTCTCATGTTGAAAAATCGGAAATTTTCAAAAAATGTTTTTTCTATCGAAAAATGTCAAATTTGATCATTTTTGGCTTATTTATACTTAGTCCAGTCATAAAGGACCTCTTTGTATACATTTTGACTTACTTGGATCAAAATTTCAATGATTTGTATAGTCATGACTCTCATGTTGAAAAATCGGAAATTTTCAAAAAATGTTTTTTCTATCGTAAAATGTCAAATTTGATCATTTTTGGCTTATTTATACTTAGTCCAGTCATAAAGGACCTCTATGTATACATTTTGACTTACTTGGATCAAAATTTCAATGATTTGTATAGTCACGACTCTCATGTTGACAAATCGGAAATTTTCAAAAAATGTTTTTCTATCGAAAAATGTCAATTTTGATCGATTTTGGCTTATTTCTACTAAGTCCAGTCATAAAGGACCTCTATGTAGACATTTTGACTTACTTGGATCAAAATTTCAATGATTTGTATGGTCATGACATTTTAGTTGTAAAATCGGAAATTTTCAAAAAATGTTTTTTCTATCCAAAAAAGTCAAATTTGATCATTTTTGGCTTATTTATACTTAGTCCAGTAATAAAGGACCTCTATGTATACATTTTGACTTACTTGGATCAAAATTTCAATGATTTGTATAGTCATGACTCTCATGTTGAAAAATCGAAAATTTTCAAAAAATGTTTTTTCTATCGAAAATGTCAAATTTGATCATTTTTGGCTTATTTCTACTTAGTCCAGTCATAAAGTACCTCTATGTATACATTTTGACATACTTGGATCAAAATTTCAATGATTTGTATAGTCATGACTCTCATGTTGAAAATTCGAAAATTTTCAAAAAAATTTTTTCTATCGAAAAATGTCAAATTTGATCATTTTTGGCTTATTTCTACTTAGTCCATTCATAAAGGACCTCTATGTATAAATTGTGCTTACTTGGATCAAAATTTCAATGATTTGTATAGTCATGACTCTCATGTTGAAAAATCGAAAATTTTCAAAAAATGTTTTTTCTATCGAAAAATGTCAAATTTGATCATTTTTGGGTTATTTCTACTTAGTCCAGTCATAAAGGACCTCTATGTATACATTTTGACTTACTTGGATCAAAATTTCAATGATTTGTATAGTCATGACTCTCATGTTGAAAAATCGAAAATTTTCAAAAAATGTTTTTTCTATCGAAAAATGTCAAATTTGATCATTTTTGGCTCTTTTATACTTAGTCCATTCATAAAGGACCTCTATGTATACATTGTGCTTACTTGGATCAAAATTTCAATGATTTGTATAGTCATGACTCTCATGTTGAAAAATCGAAAATTTTCAAAAAATGTTTTTCTATCGAAAAATGTCAAATTTGATCATTTTTGGCTTATTTCTACTTAGTCCAGTCATAAAGTACCTCTATGTATACATTTTGACTTAATTGGATCAAAATTTTAATGATTTTTATAGTCATGACTCTCATGTTGAAAATTCGAAAATTTTCAAAAAATGTTTTTTCTATCGAAAAATGTCAAATTTGATCATTTTTGGCTTATTTATACTAAGTCCAGTCATAAAGGACCTGTATGTATACATTTTGACTAACTTGGATCAAAATTTCAATGATTTGTATAGTCATGACTCTCATGTTGAAAAATCGAAAATTTTCAAAAAATGTTATTTCTATCGAAAAATGTCAAATTTGATCATTTTTGGCTCTTTTATACTTAGTCCAGTAATAAAGGACTTCTTTGTATACATTTTGACTTACTTGGTTCAAAATTTCAATGATTTGTATAGTCATGACTCTCATGTTGAAAAATCGGAAATTTTCAAAAAATGTTTTTTCTATCGAAAAATGTCAAATTTGATCATTTTTGGCTCTTTTATACTTAGTCCAGTCATAAAGGACCTCTTTGTATACATTTTGACTTACTTTAATCAAAATTTCAATGATTTGTATAGTCATGACTCTCATGTTGAAAAATCGAAAATTTTCAAAAAATGTTTTTTCTATCGAAAAACGTCAAATTGAATCATTTTTGCCTTATTTATACTTAGTCCAGTCATAAAGGACCTCTGTGTATACATTTTGCTTACTTGGATCAAAATTTCAATGATTTGTATAGTCATGACTCTCATGTTGAAAAATCGAAAATTTTCAAAAAATGTTTTTCTATCGAAAAATGTCAAATTTGATCATTTTTGGCTTATTTATACTTAGTCCAGTCATAAAAGACCTCTATGTATACATTTTGACTTACTTGGATCAAAATTTCAATGATTTGTATTATCATGACTCTCATGTTGAAAAATCGAAAATTTTCAAAAAATGATTTTTCTATCGAAAAATGTCAAATTTGATCATTTTTGGCTTATTTATACTTAGTCCAGTCATAAAGGACCTCTATGTATACATTTTGACTTACTTGGATCAAAATTTCAATGATTTGTATAGTCATGACTCTCATGTTGAAAAATCGGAAATTTTCAAAAAATGTTTTTTCCTATCGAAAGCTGTCAAATTTGATCATTTTTGGCTTATTTATACTTAGTCCAGTCATAAAGGACCTCTATGTATACATTTTGACTTACTTGGATCAAAATTTCAATGATTTTTATAGTCATGACTCTCATGTTGAAAAATCGAAAATTTTCAAAAAATGTTTTTTCTATCGAAAAATGTCAAATTTGATCTTTTTGGCTCTTTTATACTTAGTCCATTCATAAAGGACCTCTATGTATACATTGTGCTTACTTGGATCAAAGTTTCAATGATTTGTATAGTCATGACTCTCATGTTGAAAAATCGAAAATTTTCAAAAAATGTTTTTTCTATCGAAAAATGTCAAATTTGATCATTTTTGGCTTATTTCTACTTAGTCCAGTCATAAAGTACCTCTATGTATACATTTTGACTTAATTGGATCAAAATTTTAATGATTTTTATAGTCATGACTCTCATGTTGAAAATTCGAAAATTTTCAAAAAATGTTTTTTCTATCGAAAAATGTCAAATTTGATCATTTTTGGCTTATTTATACTTAGTCCAGTCATAAAGGACCTCTATGTATACATTTTGACTAACTTGGATCAAAATTTCAATGATTTGTATAGTCATGACTCTCATGTTGAAAAATCGAAAATTTTCAAAAAATGTTATTTCTATCGAAAAATGTCAAATTTGATCATTTTTGGCTCTTTTATACTTAGTCCAGTAATAAAGGACTTCTTTGTATACATTTTGACTTACTTGGTTCAAAATTTCAATGATTTGTATAGTCATGACTCTCATGTTGAAAAATCGGAAATTTTCAAAAAATGTTTTTTCTATCGAAAAATGTCAAATTTGATCATTTTTGGCTCTTTTATACTTAGTCCAGTCATAAAGGACCTCTTTGTATACATTTTGACTTACTTAAATCAAAATTTCAATGATTTGTATAGTCATGACATTTTAGTTGTAAAATCGGAAATTTTCATAAAATGTTTTTTCTATCGAAAAATGTCAAATTTTACCATTTTTGGCTTATTTATACTTAGTCCAGTCATAATGGACTTCTATGTATACATTTTGACTTACTTGGATCAAAATTGCAATGATTTGTATAGTCATGATGTTACAAATTGTTGGCAAACTAATTATAATTAATTAATTAGTAATAAATTATGCAACAATAATGTAAAATATCAAACTTTAAATCTGTCTGTGACGGTGCATACTGAATTGAAAAGTTTACTCTGTCGGTGACTGTACTTTATTTTTTTCAACTTTGTTATTTATTTTTTTGCAACTGTTAGTTCTAAAAATTGTCACCAGTCACCCGAACAGAGCTCAGTGCGATTTGATTTAAAATCACTCTCTTTAAATTTTAAGCGTCATCAGGAAAACATCTTGGAATAATTAATGTAAATTATTTATTCCAAGATGGATACTTTTTTTTTTAACACACCTTTAGTGTGTGGTAATAATTAAATTATTTAATTTTTATAATTCATTTAATTAATTCTTATCAAGAATTTATATTTTTGAATACGACAGTTTAAACATATATTTTTGTTAAATGTCGTTTATTGAAAACACACAATTATACAGAGTGTAAAAGGGACATTCTGTAATAATTTAAAAATTGTGTAACTTTATATTATTTTCCTTTGTATGTTTTTTGTGGCGTTTAGAATTTTATTTGTGAGCACAATTCCTTATAAAATGTAATTTTATGGAATTGTATTCACTGTGATCACAAACTACATACAGGTAACATTTTATTATATATTTAGATATGTTAATTTTTTTTCTAAAGTTATATCGAAAGATGTTTTTTTCAAAAACTTTGTATTTTGGCTTTAAATTCAACATGTGAAATTTCATGTAAGTTTCAAGTTCAATTACGTTATGTAAAACATTTTATATTTTTTGAATTAATGAAATAAACAAACTTTATATTTTTTTTATTTTAAACGTAGACTTTTTATTTGTATTGTTAATACTTTCTGGGGGGTAATCGCCTTCGGCGTTATCTTTGGGCCTAGCACGTAAATTGATCTGTTTCGGTTTTTTTTAAACATTAGTAAAAATCTTAAACACATTTTTATTTTTTTTGAATGTTTCAAACCGGGATGTTTCCCTTTAGTAACACGGTTTAATATTTTTTTGGATATGGTAAATATTAATCTGAGTGTTCTGGGGGTTGCGAGGAATTTTGGCTGAGGCAGACTTCTTGTTCTCGACGCAAGTCGAGAATCAATTAAGTATTTAAATTTGGGAAGAGAAAAAATACGTTTCTTTTTTTTCTAATTACCTCACCAAAACATTAATTCCCGCAACACTTGGTAGCGAGCGTATCACTTTGTTAGCAGAGCTTCGAGATCTACGTTTTACGCATCACTTGGTAGCGAGAGCGTTAACTACCAATTTCGTTTACACTTGGTAGCGAGCGTATCACTTTGTTAGCAGAGCTTCGAGATTTACGCAACACTTGTTAGCAGAGCTCCGCGATCTACGATTTTCGTACATTTGGTAGTGAGCGTAACACTTTTTTAGTTTTTTGCGTTATATCTGGTTACATTACTTTAAAAAAGAAATCTACGTTTAATTTTCTCTAAATTTTTTTTTGACTAGTAAAGTTTTCTTGTATGTAGTTTGTGGAATCACGTAAGTTGAATATTTTCGTATATAAATTTGAAATTTTGAAAATTAAAAAAAATTTTTTTACATAATATTGGATATTTATTAAAATAATATCTAATATTTTTTTTTGGTATTTGTTCAAGGAATTGACATTATAAATCCAATTATATAACATTGACTAGTTTGAATTAATTAGATTTTGTTTTTGTTTTTTTTACACATTTTATGTAATCTTAAAATATATTGCTATTTTGATTACCTTTATTGGTCTACTATTTAAGTTGTAAATCCAAATTTTATTTCATAGTTTTTTTTTGTATGTTTCTTTATTGGCTATTTTTTAAAAAAAAAAAACTTTTTTTTTATTTACATGAATATTTATTTTGAAACAAGTTCATATTTCATCAAAATTAATTCAAACGTTTGTAATTTTTACTTTGTTGAACTTTACTAATTTCTTTTTTTGTTTTCGTTTCGTTAATTTTTTTTTTGAGGAAATCAAATAAAAGGGAAAAATGTCGTCTGACGACGAAGATTTTCGTGGTTTTCCAAAACCTGTTAAAGACGAAAAATACAACAACAAAAGAATACAAACGGATTTTAATGTCGTTGACAAAGATGTTCAAGTATCAGTTCAACAAAAGGATGAGACAATACAATGTTTAATTGATCCGGTACCATCAACGTCGTATGATACGCAAGCGGCAAAATATATTCATGTAGATCATTTAACACACATTATTTCATCACTAAATACCAAGATAAGTAAAGAGAAATCTCAAGATTTTAAATTTAGATTTGAATCTCTTACAAATAACATTAAAATTTTAGATTTATTTGATACAAGTTCAATTATTAATTTTATTATTGAAACTAATAGTGTTGTTTCATTAAGTTTAGTTGATGAAAATTCTCTTATTAAATTTTTAATTACAAAATGTAATTCAAATACAAAACACTTTTGGTCAAAGCAAATTTCAAATAATAAAACTTGGACTTATATTTCAAATATTTTATTATCTGAGTATATATCTCCTGCACAATTGCAAATTGCAATTGATAGATACATTAGAAGAAGACAACTTCCAAATGAAAAGTTTTCTGATTTCGTAACTGATATTTTGAAATACTCGCAAATACTAATGCCTAAAGAGGACATTAAAATAGTTATACAAATTATATTTGCCCATGTTAATCAGAAAACCTTTAATTTGATTAAATTGCTTCCAATTCCTGAAACTTTAGTTTCTTTAAATTCTTTTGTAAGAAATTTACAAGAAATAATAACAAGAGAAAATTCATTTAATAAATTTAACTTGTATCAAAATAGAAGACAAAATAGTGTTAATGATCAAAATTCTAGTTTAGTTAATATTGAACAAAATGTTCAAAATGTTCAAAATGTTAAGGATCTTAAGCCTGAAACTACAGGTCAAAATGATAAAAAAGCTTCTGTTCAGATAGCAAAATCAAATTTAAATAAAAGTAAATCTATATTTTGTGTTTATTGCAAACGAACAGGACACAAAATTCAACAATGTGTTAAATTAGCCAATAGAGACACAACAAGTTCAAAAAACTTGAACCATGCCACACATTAAATTCTTCAATAAATGCATCTTCGATGCCCTTAATTTATGTTTCTGTGAACAATATTAAAATATTATCTCTTTTAGATTCGGGATCAACTATAAATGTTATTTCTAGAAAAATGTTTAGTAAATTAAAAATTAAGAAAGTTATTTATGAAGATGAAAAAATTACTGTTACATTACCGGGATCAAATTATGTAACTATGAAGAAGAAGGTTACGTTACACGTCAAGATTAGTAATTTCAGCTGGAATTTAGAATTTTACTTAATGGAAAAATCCATTTTTGATATGATTATTGGAGCACCGTCTCTCAACAAATGTGGTATGATTTTAGATTTATGTAATAACAAAGTATTTTTTAATTCATTTAGAAATATTGAAATTCCTTTTGAAAAAAATTGCACACAATTTTTCGTTAATATTATTTGTGAATTACCACTAAATTTGTCAGAAAAGGATAAAGAATTTATGGATTCATTATATAAAAAGTATAAGTCAGTATTTTCTGAAATTCCTGGCCGAGCAAAAAATTATGAATATCATATTAAACTTAAAGATGATACACCAGTTTATAAAACTGCATATTTTTTACCAAAAGATAAATCTTTACTCTTAAAGCAACATTTAGATGAGCTTTTGAAATTAAATATTATAGTTCCTAGCCAGTCTAGTTATGCATCTCCTGTGTTTTTTGTTAAAAAACAGGATGGTTTTCGCATGGTAGCTGACTATAGGTTCGTTAATAAAAAAATTGTGTTTGATCCGATTTCAAATGTATCGATCAATCACGTATTTTCTAGTCTAGGAGGCGCAAAAGTGTTTTCTATTTTGGATATGGCAAAGAGTTTTTATCAGTGTAGCTTGAGTAAAGAGAGCAGAGATATTACTGCTATTAATACGCAATGGGGACAATTTTCTTTTGTTTGTTGTCCGTTTGGACTTAATATTAGTTCTCAATGCTTATATCGTTTTCTAATTAAAGAATTTAACGATTTGTTGAATGTGTGTATCTTAATTTATTACGATGATATTATAGTTTTTTCAAGCTCGATTGATGATCATAAAATTCATTTAAACCAGGTATTAAGTAGATTTAAAAAACTTAATTTAACTTTAAATCCAAATAAAAATAAATTTTTTATGGCACGTCTAAAAATTCTTGGCCATATTATATCATCAGAAGGTAGACGTCCTAATCCTGACAAAATTAGTGCTATTTGTGACATGCCAATTCCAAAGAATATAAAAGAATTACAAAAATTTATCGGAATGGCAGCGTTTTTTGCTCGCTATATTGAGCATTTTAGTTCTATTGTTGCACCTTTGAATGAATTAAAAAAGAAAAATGTTCAATTTAAAATAACTGATGTACATGTCGAGGCTATTTCTAAATTAAAAAAAGCTTTAACGTCTGCACCAATTTTGAAATTTCCTATTTTTGACGATAAATATCCCTTTGTTGTGAGAACGGATGCGTCATCTGTTGGCCTAGGAGCCGTTTTATTACAAAATATTAATGGGAATTTACACCCAATTGAATATTGTTCTAGAAAATTAAATCCCGCTGAAATGAGATATTCCGCTTATGAGTTAGAGCTTTTAGCTGTAATTTTTTCATTAAATACTTTTAGTGACTACCTTGTCGATAGACATTTTTTCTTAGAAACCGATAACAATGCTTTAGTGTATCTTTTTAATTCACCACAAAAATTTAATAAACTTTCGAGATGGATTTTGACACTGTCAAAATTCAATTTTACACCGAAACATATTAAGGGCATAGATAATACTGCAGCAGATTGTTTATCTAGATTGTTTTCGAATGGTAATTTCTCTACAAATAATTTTTTATTAAAAAATGATAATGGTAGTAATTATTCGGGTGAAGATCCATCTTTAGTTGACAATAATAATTTGGTCAACGATGAATCTTTACAAAACGACCCGGTTTTTCTATTAAATACTTTAGTTACTGAACCTCAGGGTTTTCTTTCAATTAAGCTTGCACAAGAGAATTGTAATCAGTGTAAATTCATAATGGATCAATTAAAAAATGGCCATAATGTTAATAACTTTTCACTTAAAGACGGTCTTTTGCTGCGCGAAGTTGGACGAAATAAATTGAAACGAATAGTTCTACCAGATTCAATGCTTGAATATGTCATTAAATATTATCATAATTCTTTATATGGTCAGCATGGTGCTGTAACTAAAACTTATAGAGAAATTGCCAAAAGATTTTATCATAATTTATTATATAAAAAAGTTGTAGAATTTATTAAAAATTGTACAGTTTGTCAACAATTTAAACCTTATAATAAAAATACGAATGTGCACACAAAGTCAACGGTTCCCACTGGTATTTGGGATAAACTTTACATAGATTTTATCGGTCCTTTAATTCCATCTTTGGATGGTGGAATGAAATATATTTTAGTTATTCTTGATTCATTTAGTAAATTTGCTATTACATACTCTACACGTAGGGCAACAGCGGAAGTAGTTCTTAAATTTCTTCATAAAACTTTTATGCAATTTGGTTACCCTGCATGTGTTGTTAGTGATAATGCCAAATGTTTTGTGGCTCAAAAATACAAAAATTTTTTATTCAATCATGGTGTTAGAGCAGCTTATATTTCAAGCTATCACGCATGTGCTAATATGTCAGAGAGATTAAATAGAAATTTAAAAATTAATATGGCGTGTATTATAAAGCAATATGCCTTGGAGCATAAAGCTTGGACTAAAGTTTTACCATATTTTACCTTCCAATATAACAATAGTTACCATACTTCTATTGGAACTTCTCCAGTCGAAATTTTTTTTAATCGACGTTTAAATAACACCTTGGATTTAGGGCTAGAAACTTATAATTATTTTACGGCAGATAAACCACCAACACATGAAGAGGTTAAACAAGCATTAGTTAAAATGAATCAAATTATAAATAAACGTAAAGGTAATACTGTAGATGTTAAATACAGGGTGGATCAGATAGTCTGTGTGAAGCTTCCTAAGTATCGTGCGACCTTTGATACTGACAGTAAATTTCAACCTAGATATTCAGGTCCAAAAAGAATTTTACGTTTTACTGGACCAGTGTCGGTCGAGCTTTTTGACGAGAATGATAATACTTTATCTCGTGTGCATGTTAGTCACCTGAAGCCCTATCAACCACAAATAGTGCAAAATTAATTTTTTTTTTTCTCCTCTCTCCGCTTTATTCTCTTTTTCTTTATTCTTCGAATTTTTTTAGGGCGGGGGAGTGTTACAAATTGTTGGCAAACTAATTATAATTAATTAATTAGTAATAAATTATGCAACAATAATGTAAAATATCAAACTTTAAATCTGTCTGTGACGGTGCATACTGAATTGAAAAGTTTACTCTGTCGGTGACTGTACTTTATTTTTTTCAACTTTGTTATTTATTTTTTTGCAACTGTTAGTTCTAAAAATTGTCACCAGTCACCCGAACAGAGCTCAGTGCGATTTGATTTAAAATCACTCTCTTTAAATTTTAAGCGTCATCAGGAAAACATCTTGGAATAATTAATGTAAATTATTTATTCCAAGATGGATACTTTTTTTTTTAACACACCTTTAGTGTGTGGCAATAATTAAATTATTTAATTTTTATAATTCATTTAATTAATTCTTATCAAGAATTTATATTTTTGAATACGACAGTTTAAACATATATTTTTGTTAAATGTCGTTTATTGAAAACACACAATTATACAGAGTGTAAAAGGGACATTCTGTAATAATTTAAAAATTGTGTAACTTTATATTATTTTCCTTTGTATGTTTTTTGTGGCGTTTAGAATTTTATTTGTGAGCACAATTCCTTATAAAATGTAATTTTATGGAATTGTATTCACTGTGATCACAAACTACATACAGGTAACATTTTATTATATATTTAGATATGTTAATTTTTTTTCTAAAGTTATATCGAAAGATGTTTTTTTCAAAAACTTTGTATTTTGGCTTTAAATTCAACATGTGAAATTTCATGTAAGTTTCAAGTTCAATTACGTTATGTAAAACATTTTATATTTTTTGAATTAATGAAATAAACAAACTTTATATTTTTTTTATTTTAAACGTAGACTTTTTATTTGTATTGTTAATACTTTCTGGGGGGTAATCGCCTTCGGCGTTATCTTTGGGCCTAGCACGTAAATTGATCTGTTTCGGTTTTTTTTAAACATTAGTAAAAATCTTAAACACATTTTTATTTTTTTTGAATGTTTCAAACCGGGATGTTTCCCTTTAGTAACACGGTTTAATATTTTTTTGGATATGGTAAATATTAATCTGAGTGTTCTGGGGGTTGCGAGGAATTTTGGCTGAGGCAGACTTCTTGTTCTCGACGCAAGTCGAGAATCAATTAAGTATTTAAATTTGGGAAGAGAAAAAATACGTTTCTTTTTTTTCTAATTACCTCACCAAAACATTAATTCCCGCAACAATGACTCTCATGTTGAAAAATCGGAAATTTTCAAAAAATGTTTTTTCTATCGAAAAATGTCAAATTTGATCATTTTTGGCTTATTTCTGCTTAGTCCATTCATAAAGGACCTCTATGTATACATTTTGACTTACTTGGATCAAAATTTCAATGTTTTGTATAGTCATGACTCTCATGTTGAAAAATCGAAAATTTTCAAAAAATGTTTTTTCTATCGAAAAACGTCAAATTGAATCATTTTTGCCTTATTTATACTTAGTCCAGTCATAAAGGACCTCTGTGTATACATTTTGCTTACTTGGATCAAAATTTCAATGATTTGTATAGTCATGACTCTCATGTTGAAAAATCGGAAATTTTCAAAAAATGTTTTTTCCTATCGAAAGCTGTCAAATTTGATCATTTTTGGCTTATTTATACTTAGTCCAGTCATAAAGGACCTCTATGTATACATTTTGACTTACTTGGATCAAAATTTCAATGATTTTTATAGTCATGACATTCTAATTGTAAAATCGGAAATTTTCAAAAAATATTTCTTCTATCGAAAAATGTCAAATTTGATCATTTTTGCTTATTTATACTTAGTCCAGTCATAAAGGACTTCTATGTATACATTTTGACTTACTTGTATCAAAATTTCAATGATTTGTATAGTCATGACTCTCATGTTGAAAAATCGAAAATTTTACAAAAATGTTTTTTCTATCGAAATATGTCAAATTTGATCATTTTTGGCGTATTTATACTTAGTCCAGTCATAAAGGACCTCTATGTATACATTTTGACTTACTTGGATCAAAATTTCAATGATTTGTATAGTCATGACTCTCATGTTGAAAAATCGAAAATTTTCAAAAAATGTTTTTTCTATCGAAAAATGTCAAAATTGATCATTTTTGGCTTATTTCTACTTAGTCCTGTCATAAAGGACCTCTATGTATACATTTTGACTTACTTGGATCAAAATTTCAATGATTTTTATAGTCATGACATTCTTATTGTAAAATCGGAAATTTTCAAAAAATATTTTTTCTATCGAAAAATGTCAAATTTGATCATTTTTGCTTATTTATACTTAGTCCAGTCATAAAGGACTTCTATGTATACATTTTGACTTACTTGTATCAAAATTTCAATGATTTGTATAGTCATGGCTCTCATGTTGAAAAATCTAAAATTTTACAAAAATGTTTTATCTATCGAAATATGTCAAATTTGATCATTTTTGGCGTATTTATACTAAGTCCAGTCATAAAGGACCTCTATGTATACATTTTGACTAACTTGGATCAAAATTTCAATGATTTGTATAGTCATGACTCTCATGTTGAAAAATCGAAAATTTTCAAAAAATGTTTTTTCTATCGAAAAATGTCAAATTTGATCATTTTTGGCTTATTTCTACTTAGTCCAGTCATTAAGTACCTCTTTGTATACATTTTGACTTACTTAGATCAAAATTTCAATGATTTGTATAGTCATGACTCTCATGTTGAAAATTCGAAAATATTCAAAAAATGTTTTTTCTATCGAAAAATGTCAAATTTGATCATTTTTGGCTTATTTATACTTAGTCCAGTCATAAAGGACCTCTATGTATACATTTTGACTTACTTGGATCAAAATTTCAATGATTTGTATAGTCACGACATTCCAGTTGTAAAATCGCAAATTTTAAAAAAATGTTTTTTCTATCGAAAAATGTCAAATTTGATCATTTTTGGCTTATTTATACTTAGTCCAGTCATAAAGGACCTCTTTGTATTCATTTTGACTTACTTGGATAAAAATTTATATGATTTGTATAGTCATGACTCTCATGTTGAAAAATCGAAAATTTTCAAAAAATGTTTTTTCTATCGAAAAATGTCAAATTTGATCATTTTTGGCTTATTTCTACTTAGTCCAGTCATAAAGAAACTCTATGTATACATTTTGACTTACTTGGATCAAAATTTCAATGATTTGTATAGTCACGACTCTCATGTTGAAAAATCGGAAATTTTCAAAAAATGTTTTTTCTATCGAAAAATGTCAAATTTGATCATTTTTGGCTCTTTTATACTTAGTCCAGTCATAAAGGACCTCTATGTATACATTTTGACTTACTTTAATCAAAATTTCAATGATTTGTATAGTCATGACATTTAAGTTGTAAAATCGGAAATTTTCAAATAATGTTTTTTCTATCGAAAAATGTCAAATTTGACCATTTTTGGCTTATTTATACTTAGTCCAGTCATAAAGGACCAATATTTATACATTTTGACTTACTTGGATCAAAACTTCAATGATTTGTATAGTCATGACTCTCATGTTGAAAAATCGAAAATTTTCAAAAAATGTTTTTTCTATCGAAAAATGTCAAATTTGATCATTTTTGGCTTATTTCTGCTTAGTCCATTCATAAAGGACCTCTATGTATACATTTTGCTTACTTGGATCAAAATTTCAATGATTTGTATAGTCATGACTCTCATGTTGAAAAATCGAAAATTTTCAAAAAATGTTTTTCTATCGAAAAATGTCATATTTGATCATTTTTGGCTTATTTATACTTAGTCCAGTCATAAAAGACCTCTATGTATACATTTTGACTTACTTGGATCAAAATTTCAATGATTTGTATAATCATGACTCTCATGTTGAAAAATCGAAAATTTTCAAAAATTGATTTTTCTATCGAAAAATGTCAAATTTGATCATTTTTGGCTTATTTATACTTATTCCAGTCATAAAGGACCTCTAGGTATACATTTTGACTTACTTGGATCAAAATTTCAATGATTTGTATAGTCATGACTCTCATGTTGAAAAATCGGAAATTTTCAAAAATGTTTTTTCCTATCGAAAGCTGTCCAATTTGATCATTTTTGGCTTATTTATACTTAGTCCAGTCATAAAGGACCTCTATGTATACATTTTGACTTACTTGGATCAAAATTTCAATGATTTGTATAGTCATGACATTCTAATTGTAAAATCGGAAATTTTCAAAAATTATTTTTTCTATCGAAAAATGTCAAATTTGATCATTTTTGCTTATTTATACTTAGTCCAGTCATAAAGGACTTCTATGTATACATTTTGACTTACTTGTATCAAAATTTCAATGATTTGTATAGTCATGACTCTCATGTTGAAAAATCGAAAATTTTCCAAAAATGTTTTTTCTATCGAAATATGTCGAATTTGATCACTTTTGGCGTATTTATACTTAGTCCAGTCATAAAGAACCTCTTTGTATAAATTTTGACTCACTTGGATCAAAATTTTAATGATTTGTATAGTCATGACACTTTAGTTGTAAAATCGGAAATTTTCAAAAAATGTTTTTTCTAACGAAAAATGTCAAATTTGATCATTTTTGGCTTATTTATACTTAGTCCAGTCATAAAGGACCTCTATGTATACATTTTGACTTACTTGGATCAAAATTTCAATGATTTGTGTAGTCATGACTCTCACGTTGAAAAATCGAAAATTTTCAAAAAATGTTTTTTCGATTGAAAAATGTCAAATTTGATCACTATTGGCTTATTTATACTTAGTCCAGTCATAAAGGACCTCTTTGTATACATTTTGACTTAGTTGGATCAAAATTACAATGATTTGTATAGTCATGACTCTCATGTTGCAAAATCGAAAATTTTCAAAAAATGTTTTTTCTATCGAAAAATGTCAAATTTGATCATTTTTGGCTTATTTCTACTTAGTCCAGTCATAAAGGACCTCTATGTATACATTTTGACTTACTTGGATCAAAATTTCAATGATTTGTATAGTCATGACTCTCATGTTGAAAAATCGAAAATTTTCAAAAAATGTTTTTTCTATCGAAAAATGTCAAATTTGATCATTTTTGGCTTATTTATACTTAGTCCAGTCATATAAAACCTCTTTGTATAAATTTTGACTTACTTGGATCAATATTTCAATGATTTGTATAGTCATGACATTTTAGTTGTAAAATCGGAAATTTTCAAAAAATGTTTTTTCTATCGAAAAATGTCAAATTTGATCATTTTTGCTTATTTATACTTAGTCCAGTCATAAACGACCTCTATGTAAACATTTTGTCTTACTTGGATCAAAATTTCAATGATTTGTATAGTCATGACATTTTAGTTGTAAAGTCGGAAATTTTCAAAAAAATGTTTTTTCTATCGAAAAATGTCAAAATTGATCATTTTTGGCTTATTTATACTTAGTCCAGTCATAAAAAACCTCTTTGTATAAATTTTGACTTACTTGGATCAATATTTCAATGATTTGTATAGTCATGACATTTTAGTTGTAAAATCGGAAATTTTCAAAAAATGTTTTTTCTATCGAAAAATGTCAAATTTGATCAGTTTTGCTTATTTATACTTAGTCCAGTCATAAAGGACCTCTATGTATACATTTTGACTTACTTGGATCAAAATTTCAATGATTTGTATAGTCATGTCTCTCATGTTGAAAAATCGAAAATTTTCAAAAAATGTTTTTTCTATCGAAAAATGTCAAATTTGATCATTTTGGGCTCATTTCTACTTAGTCCAGTCATAAAGGTCCTCGATGTATACATTTTGACTTACTTGGATCAAAATTTCAATGATTTGTATAGTCATGATTCTCATGTTGAAAAATCGAAAATTTTCAAAAAATGTTTTTTCTATCGAAAAATGTCAAATTTGATCATTTTTGGCTTATTTTTACTTAGTCCAGTCATAAAGGACCTCTATGTTTACATTTTGACTTACTTAAATCAAAATTTCAATGATTTGTAAAGTCATGACTCTCATGTTGAAAAATCGGCAATTTTCAAAAAATGTTTTTTCCTATCGAAAACTGTCAAATTTGATCATTTTTGGCTTATCTATACTTAGTCCAGTCATAAAGGACCTCTATGTATACATTTTGACTTACTTAGATCAAAATTTCAATGATTTGTATAGTCATGACTCTCATGTTGAAAAATCGAAAATTTTCAAAAAATGTTTTTTCTATCGAAAAATGTCAAATTTGATCATTTTTGGCTATTTCCTCTTAGTCCTGTCATAAAGGACCTCTATGTATACATTTTGACTTACTTGGATCAAAATTTCAATGATTTGTATAGTCATGACTCTCATGTAGAAAAATCGAAAATTTTCAAAAAAAGTTTTTTCTATCGAAAAATGTCAAATTTGATCATATTTGGCTTATTTATACTTAGTCCAGTCATAAAGAACCTCTTTGTATAAATTTTGACTCACTTGGATCAAAATTTCAATGATTTGTATAGTCATGACACTTTGGTTGTAAAATGGGAAATTTTCAAAAAATGTTTTTTCTAACGAAAAATGTCAAATTTGATCATTTTTGGCTTATTTATACTTAGTCCAGTCATAAAGGACCTCTATGTATACATTTTGACTTACTTGGATCAAAATTTCAATGATTTGTATAGTCATGACTCTCATGTTGAAAAATCGAAAATTTTCAAAAAATGTTTTTTCTATTGAAAAATGTCAAATTTGATCACTTTTGGCTTATTTATACTTAGTCCAGTCATAAAGGACCTCTTTGTATACATTTTGACTTTGTTGGATCAAAATTACAATGATTTGTATAGTCATGACATTTTAGTTGTAAAGTCGGAAATTTTCAAAAAATGTTTTTTCTATCGAAAAATGTCAAATTTGATCATTTTTGGCTTATTTATACTTAGTCCAGTCATAAAAAACCTCTTTGTATAAATTTTGGCTTACTTGGATCAATATTACAATGATTTGTATAGTCATGACATTTTAGTTGTAAAATCGGAAATTTTCAAAAAATGTTTTTTCTATCGAAAAATGTCAAATTTGATCATTTTTGCTTATTTATACTTAGTCCAGTCATAAACGACCTCTATGTAAACATTTTGTCTTACTTGGATCAAAATTTCAATGATTTGTATAGTCATGTCTCTCATGTTGAAAAATCGAAAATTTTCAAAAAATGTTTTTTCTATCGAAAAATGTCAAATTTGATCATTTTGGGCTTATTTCTACTTAGTCCAGTCATAAAGGTCCTCGATGTATACATTTTGACTTACTTGGATCAAAATTTCAATGATTTGTATAGTCATGACTCTCATGTTGAATAATCGCAAATTTTCAAAAAATGTTTTTTCTATCGAAAAATGTCAAATTTGATAATTTTTGGCTTATTTATATTTAGTCCAGTCATAAAGGACCTCTATGTATACATTTTGACTTACTTGGATCAAAATTTCAATGATTTGTATAGTCATGACTCTCATGTTGAAAAATCGGAAATTTTCAAAAAATGTTTTTTCTATCGAAAAATGTCAAATTTGACCATTTTTGGCTTTTTTATACTTAGTCCAGTCATAAAGGACCAATATGCATACATTTTGACTTACTTGGATCAAAATTTCAATGATTTGTATAGTCATGACTCTCATGTTGAAAAATCGAAAATTTTCAAAAAATGTTTTTTCCTATCGAAAACTGTCAAATTTGATCATTTTTGACTTATTTATACTTAGTCCAGTCATAAAGGACCTCTATGTATACATTTTGACTTACTTGGATCAAAATTTCAATGATTTTTATAGTCATGACTCTCATGTTGAAAAATCGAAAATTTTCAAAAAATGTTTTTTCTATCGAAAAATGTCAAATTTGATCATTTTGGGCTTATTTCTACTTAGTCCAGTCATAAAGGTCCTCGATGTATACATTTTGACTTACTTGTATCAAAATTTCAATGATTTGTATAGTCATGACTCTCATGTTGAAAAATCGAAAATTTTACAAAAATGTTTTTTATATCGAAATATGTCAAATTTGATCATTTTTGGCTTATTTCTACTTAGTCCATTCATAAAGGACCTCTATGCATACATTTTGCTTACTTGGATCAAAATTTCAATGATTTGTATAGTCATGACTCTCATGTTGAAAAATCGAAAATTTTCAAAAAATGTTTTTTCTATCGAAAAATGTCAAATTTGATCATTTTTGGCTTATTTTTACTTAGTCCAGTCATAAAGGACCTCTATGTTTACATTTTGACTTACTTGGATCAAAATTTCAATGATTTGTATAGTCATGACTCTCATGTTGAAAAATCGGAAATTTTCAAAAAATGTTTTTTCCTATCGAAAACTGTCAAATTTGATCATTTTTGGCTTATTTATACTTAGTCCAGTCATAAAGGACCTCTATGTATACATTTTGACTTACTTAGATCAAAATTTCAATGATTTGTATAGTCATGACTCTCATATTGAAAAATCGAAAATTTTCAAAAAATGTTTTTTCTATCGAAAAATGTCAAATTTGATCATTTTTGGCTTATTTCCTCTTAGTCCTGTCATAAAGCACCTCTATGTATACATTTTGACTTACTTGGATCAAAATTTCAATGATTTGTATAGTCATGACTCTCATGTAGAAAAATCGAAAATTTTCAAAAAAAGTTTTTTCTATCGAAAAATGTCAAATTTGATCATATTTGGCTTATTTATACTTAGTCCAGTCATAAAGGACCTCTGTGTATACATTTTGACTTACTTGGATCAAAATTTCAATGATTTGTATAGTCATGACTCTCATGTTGAAAAATCGAAAATTTTCAAAAAATGTTTTTTCTATTGAAAATGTCAAATTTGATCACTTTTGGCTTATTTATACTTAGTCCAGTCATAAAGGACCTCTTGGTATACATTTTGACTTAGTTGGATCAAAATTAAAATGATTTGTATAGTCATGACATTTTAGTTGTAAAGTCGGAAATTTTCAAAAAATGTTTTTTCTATCGAAAAATGTCAAATTTGATCATTTTTGGCCTATTTATACTTAGTCCAGTCATAAAGGACCTCTATGTATACATTTTGACTCACTTGGATCAAAATTTCAATGATTTGTATAGTCATGACACTTTAGTTGTAAAATCGGAAATTTTCAAAAAATGTTTTTTCTAACGAAAAATGTCAAATTTGATCATTTTTGGCTTATTTATACTTAGTCCAGTCATAAAGGACCTCTGTGTATACATTTTGACTTACTTGGATCAAAATTTCAATGATTTGTATAGTCATGACTCTCATGTTGAAAAATCGAAAATTTTCAAAAAATGTTTTTTCTATTGAAAATGTCAAATTTGATCACTTTTGGCTTATTTATACTTAGTCCAGTCATAAAGGACCTCTTGGTATACATTTTGACTTAGTTGGATCAAAATTACAATGATTTGTATAGTCATGACATTTTAGTTGTAAAGTCGGAAATTTTCAAAAAATGTTTTTTCTATCGAAAAATGTCAAATTTGATCATTTTTGGCTTATTTATACTTAGTCCAGTCATAAAGGACCTCTATGTATACATTTTGACTTACTTGGATCAAAATTTCAATGATTTGTATAGTCATGACTCTCATGTTGAAAAATCGAAAATTTTCAAAAAATGTTTTTTCTATTGAAAATGTCAAATTTGATCACTTTTGGCTTATTTATACTTAGTCCAGTCATAAAGGACCTCTTGGTATACATTTTGACTTAGTTGGATCAAAATTACAATGATTTGTTTAGTCATGACATTTTAGTTGTAAAGTCGGAAATTTTCAAAAAATGTTTTTTCTATCGAAAAATGTCAAATTTGATCATTTTTGGCTTATTTATACTTAGTCCAGTCATAAAAAACCTCTTTGTATAAATTTTGGCTTACTTGGATCAATATTACAATGATTTGTATAGTCATGACATTTTAGTTGTAAAATCGGAAATTTTCAAAAAATGTTTTTTCTATCGAAAAATGTCAAATTTGATCATTTTTGCTTATTTATACTTAGTCCAGTCATAAACGACCTCTATGTAAACATTTTGTCTTACTTGGATCAAAATTTCAATGATTTGTATAGTCATGACATTTTAGTTGTAAAGTCGGAAATTTTCAAAAAAATGTTTTTTCTATCGAAAAATGTCAAAATTGATCATTTTTGGCTTATTTATACTTAGTCCAGTCATAAAAAACCTCTTTGTATAAATTTTGACTTACTTGGATCAAAATTTCAATGATTTGTATAGTCATGACTCTCATGTTGAATAATCGAAAATTTTCAAAAAATGTTTTTTCTATCGAAAAATGTCAAATTTGATAATTTTTGGCTTATTTATATTTAGTCCAGTCATAAAGGACCTCTATGTATACATTTTGACTTACTTGGATCAAAATTTCAATGATTTGTATAGTCATGACTCTCATGTTGAAAAATCGGAAATTTTCAAAAAATGTTTTTTCTATCGAAAAATGTCAAATTTGACCATTTTTGGCTTTTTTATACTTAGTCCAGTCATAAAGGACCAATATGCATACATTTTGACTTACTTGGATCAAAATTTCAATGATTTGTATAGTCATGACTCTCATGTTGAAAAATCGAAAATTTTCAAAAAATGTTTTTTCTATCGAAAAATGTCAAATTTGATCATTTTTGGCTTATTTATATTTAGTCCAGTTATAAAGGACCTCTATGTATACATTTTGACTTACTTGGATCAAAATTTCAATGATTTGTATAGTCATGACTCTCATGTTGAAAAATCGGAAATTTTCAAAAAATGTTTTTTCCTATCGAAAACTGTCAAATTTGATCATTTTTGGCTTATTTATACTTAGTCCAGTCATAAAGGACCTCTATGTATACATTTTGACTTACTTGGATCAAAATTTCAATGATTTGTATAGTCATGACATTCTAGTTGTAAAATCGGAAATTTTCAAAAAATGTTTTTTCTATCGAAAAATGTCAAATTTGATCATTTTTGGCTTATTTATACTTAGTCCAGTCATAAAGGACCTCTTGGTATACATTTTGACTTAGTTGGATCAAAATTAAAATGATTTGTATAGTCATGACATTTTAGTTGTAAAGTCGGAAATTTTCAAAAAATGTTTTTTCTATCGAAAAATGTCAAATTTGATCATTTTTGGCTTATTTATACTTAGTCCAGTCATAAAAAACCTCTTTGTATAAATTTTGGCTTACTTGGATCAATATTACATTGATTTGTATAGTCATGACATTTTAGTTGTAAAATCGAAAATTTTCAAAAAATGTTTTTTCTATCGAAAAATGTCAAATTTGATCATTTTTGCTTATTTATACTTAGTCCAGTCATAAACGACCTCTATGTAAACATTTTGTCTTACTTGGATCAAAATTTCAATGATTTGTATAGTCATGTCTCTCATGTTGAAAAATCGAAAATTTTCAAAAAATGTTTTTTCTATCGAAAAATGTCAAATTTGATCATTTTGGGCTTATTTCTACTTAGTCCAGTCATAAAGGTCCTCGATGTATACATTTTGACTTACTTGTATCAAAATTTCAATGATTTTTATAGTCATGACTCTCATGTTGAAAAATCGAAAATTTTACAAAAATGTTTTTTATATCGAAATATGTCAAATTTGATCATTTTTGGCTTATTTCTACTTAGTCCATTCATAAAGGACCTCTATGCATACATTTTGCTTACTTGGATCAAAATTTCAATGATTTGTATAGTCATGACTCTCATGTTGAAAAATCGAAAATTTTCAAAAAATGTTTTTTCTATCGAAAAATGTCAAATTTGATCATTTTTGGCTTATTTTTACTTAGTCCAGTCATAAAGGACCTCTATGTTTACATTTTGACTTACTTGGATCAAAATTTCAATGATTTGTATAGTCATGACTCTCATGTTGAAAAATCGGAAATTTTCAAAAAATGTTTTTTCCTATCGAAAACTGTCAAATTTGATCATTTTTGGCTTATTTATACTTAGTCCAGTCATAAAGGACCTCTATGTATACATTTTGACTTACTTAGATCAAAATTTCAATGATTTGTATAGTCATGACTCTCATATTGAAAAATCGAAAATTTTCAAAAAATGTTTTTTCTATCGAAAAATGTCAAATTTGATCATTTTTGGCTTATTTCCTCTTAGTTCTGTCATAAAGCACCTCTATGTATACATTTTGACTTACTTGGATCAAAATTTCAATGATTTGTATAGTCATGACTCTCATGTAGAAAAATCGAAAATTTTCAAAAAAAGTTTTTTCTATCGAAAAATGTCAAATTTGATCATATTTGGCTTATTTATACTTAGTCCAGTCATAAAGGACCTCTGTGTATACATTTTGACTTACTTGGATCAAAATTTCAATGATTTGTATAGTCATGACTCTCATGTTGAAAAATCGAAAATTTTCAAAAAATGTTTTTTCTATTGAAAATGTCAAATTTGATCACTTTTGGCTTATTTATACTTAGTCCAGTCATAAAGGACCTCTTGGTATACATTTTGACTTAGTTGGATCAAAATTAAAATGATTTGTATAGTCATGACATTTTAGTTGTAAAGTCGGAAATTTTCAAAAAATGTTTTTTCTATCGAAAAATGTCAAATTTGATCATTTTTGGCCTATTTATACTTAGTCCAGTCATAAAGGACCTCTATGTATACATTTTGACTCACTTGGATCAAAATTTCAATGATTTGTATAGTCATGACACTTTAGTTGTAAAATCGGAAATTTTCAAAAAATGTTTTTTCTAACGAAAAATGTCAAATTTGATCATTTTTGGCTTATTTATACTTAGTCCAGTCATAAAGGACCTCTGTGTATACATTTTGACTTACTTGGATCAAAATTTCAATAATTTGTATAGTCATGACTCTCATGTTGAAAAATCGAAAATTTTCAAAAAATGTTTTTTCTATTGAAAATGTCAAATTTGATCACTTTTGGCTTATTTATACTTAGTCCAGTCATAAAGGACCTCTTGGTATACATTTTGACTTAGTTGGATCAAAATTACAATGATTTGTATAGTCATGACATTTTAGTTGTAAAGTCGGAAATTTTCAAAAAATGTTTTTTCTATCGAAAAATGTCAAATTTGATCATTTTTGGCTTATTTATACTTAGTCCAGTCATAAAGGACCTCTATGTATACATTTTGACTTACTTGGATCAAAATTTCAATGATTTGTATAGTCATGACTCTCATGTTGAAAAATCGAAAATTTTCAAAAAATGTTTTTTCTATTGAAAATGTCAAATTTGATCACTTTTGGCTTATTTATACTTAGTCCAGTCATAAAGGACCTCTTGGTATACATTTTGACTTAGTTGGATCAAAATTACAATGATTTGTTTAGTCATGACATTTTAGTTGTAAAGTCGGAAATTTTCAAAAAATGTTTTTTCTATCGAAAAATGTCAAATTTGATCATTTTTGGCTTATTTATACTTAGTCCAGTCATAAAAAACCTCTTTGTATAAATTTTGACTTACTTGGATCAAAATTTCAATGATTTGTATAGTCATGACATTTTAGTTGTAAAATCGGAAATTTTCAAAAAATGTTTTTTCTATCGAAAAATTTCAAATTTGATCATTTTTGGCTTATTTATACTAAGTCCAGTCATAAAGGACTTCTATGTATACATTTTGACTTACTTGGATCAAAATTTCAATGATTTGTATAGTCATGACATTTTAGTTGTAAATTCGGAAATTTTCAAAAATTGTTTTTTCTATCGAAAAATGAAAAATTCGATCATTTTTGGCTTATTTATACTTAGTCCAGTCATAAAGGACCTCTATGTATACATTTTGACTTACTTGGATCAAAATTTTAATGATTTGTATAGTCATGACTCTCATGTTGAAAAATCGAAAATTTTCAAAAAATGTTTTTTCTATCCAAAAATGTCAAATTTGATCATTTTTGGCTTATTTATACTTAGTCTAGTCATAAAGGACCTCTATGTATACATTTTGACTTACTTGGATCAAAATTTCAATGATTTGTATAGTCATGACATTTTAGTTGTAAATTCGGAAATTTTCAAAAATTGTTTTTTCTATCGAAAAATGAAAAATTCGATCATTTTTGGCTTATTTATACTTAGTCCAGTCATAAAGGACCTCTATGTACACATTTTGACTTACTTGGATCAAAATTTTAATGATTTGTATAGTCATGACTCTCATGTTGAAAAATCGAAAATTTTCAAAAAATGTTTTTTCTATCCAAAAATGTCAAATTTGATCATTTTTGGCTTATTTATACTTAGTCCAGTCATAAAGGACCTCTATGTATACATTTTGACTTACTTGGATCAAAATTTCAATGATTTGTTTAGTCATGACTCTCATGTTGAAAAATCGGAAATTTTCAAAAAATGTTTTTTCTATCGAAAAATGTCAAATTTGATCATTTTGGGCTTATTTCTACTTAGTCCAGTCATAAAGGTCCTCTATGTATACATTTTGACTTACTTGGATCAAAATTTCAATGATTTGTATAGTCATGACTCTCATGTTGAAAAATCGAAAATTTTCAAAAAATGTATTTTCTATCGAAAATTGTCAAATTTGATCATTTTTGGCTTTTTTCTACTTAGTTTAGTCAAAAAGGACTTCTATTATTCTTCTATTATTTTGACTTACTTGGATCAAAATTTCAATGATTTGTTTAGTCATGACTCTCATGTTGAAAAATCGAAAATTTTCAAAAAATGTTCTTCTATCGAAAAATGTCAAATTTGATCATTTTTGGCTAATTTATACTTAGTCCAGTCATAAAGGACCTCTATGTATACATTTTGACTTACTTGGATCAAAATTTCAATGATTTGTATAGTCATGACATTTTAGTTGTAAATTCGGAAATTTTCAAAAATTGTTTTTTCTATCGAAAAATGCCAAATTTGATCATTTTTGGCTTATTTATGGATAGTCCAGTCATAAAGGACCTCTTTGTATACATTTTACTTACTTGGATCAAAATTTCAATGATTTGTATAGTCATGACTCTCATGTTGAAAAATCGAAAATTTTCAAAAATGTTTTTTCTATCGAAAAATGTCAAATTTGATCACTTTTGGCTTATTTATACTTAGTCCAGTCATAAAGGACCTCTATGTATACATTTTGACTTACTTGGATAAAAATTTCAATGATTTGTATAGTCATGACTCTCATGTTGAAAAATCGAAAATTTTCAAAAAATGTTTTTTCTATCGAAAAATGTCAAATTTGATCATTTTTGGCTTATTTATACTTAATCCAGTCATAAAGGACCTCTTTGTATACATTTTGACTTACTTGGATCAAAATTTCAATGATTTGTATTGTCATGACATTTTAGTTGTAAAATCGGAAATTTTCAAAAAATGTTTTTTCTATCGAAAAATGTCAAATTTGATCATTTTTGGCTTATTTATACTAAGTCCAGTCATAAAGGACTTCTATGTATACATTTTGACTTACTTGGATCAAAATTTCAATGATTTGTATAGTCATGACATTTTAGTTGTAAATTCGGAAATTTTCAAAAATTGTTTTTTCTATCGAAAAATGCCAAATTTGATCATTTTTGGCTTATTTATACTTAGTCCAGTCATAAAGGACCTCTTTGTATACATTTTGACTTACTTGGATCAAAATTTCAATGATTTGTATAGTCATGACTCTCATGTAGAAAAATCGAATATTTCCAAAATATGTTTTTTCTATCGAAAAATGTCAAATTTGATCAGTTTTGGCTTATTAATACTTAGTCCAGTCATAAAGGACTTCCATGTATACATTTAGACTTACTTTAATCAAAATTTCAATGATTTGTATAGTCATGACTCTCATGTTGAAAAATCAAAAATTTTCAAAAAATGTTTTTTCTATCGAAAAATGCCAAATTTGATCATTTTTGGCTTATTTATACTTAGTCCAGTCATTAAGGACCTCTTTGTATACATTTTGACTTACTTGGATCAAAATTTCAATGATTTGTATTGTCATGACATTTTAGTTGTAAAATCGGAAATTTTCAAAAAATGTTTTTTCTATCGAAAAATGTCAAATTTGATCATTTTTGGCTTATTTATACTTAGTCCAGTCATAAAGGACCTCTTGGTATACATTTTGACTTAGTTGGATCAAAATTAAAATGATTTGTATAGTCATGACATTTTAGTTGTAAAGTCGGAAATTTCCAAAAAATGTTTTTTCTATCGAAAAATGTCAAATTTGATCAGTTTTGGCTTATTTATACTTAGTCCAGTCATAAAGGACTTCTATGTATACATTTAGACTTACTTGGATCAAAATTTCAATGATTTGTATAGTCATGACTCTCATGTTGAAAAATCAAAAATTTTCAAAAAATGTTTTTTCTATCGAAAAATGCCAAATTTGATCATTTTTGGCTTATTTATACTTAGTCCAGTCATAAAGGACCTCTATGTATACATTTTTACTTACTTGGATCAAAATTTCAATGATTTGTATAGTCATGACTCTCATGTTGAAAAATCGAAAATTTTCAAAAAATGTTTTTTCTATCGAAAAATGTCAAATTTGATCATTTTTGGCTTATTTATACTTAGTCCAGTCATAAAAGACCTCTATGTATACATTTGACTTACTTGGGTCAAAATTTCAATGATTTCTATAGTCATGACTCTCATGTTGAAAAATCGAAAATTTTCAAAAAATGTTTTTTCTATCGAAAAATGTCAAATTTGATCATTTTTGGCTTATTTATACTTAGTCCAGTCATAAAGAACCTCTTTGTATTAATTTTGACTTACTTGGATCAAAATTTCAATGATTTGTATAGTCATGACATTTTAGTTGTAAAATCGGAAATTTTCAAAAAATGTTTTTTCTATCGAAAAATGTCAAATTTGATCATTTTTGGCTTATTTATACTTAGTCCAGTCATAAAGGACCTCTATGTATACATTTTGACTTACTTGGATCAAAATTTCAATGATTTGTATAGTCATGACTCTCATGTTGAAAAATCGAAAATTTTCAAAAAATGTTTTTTCTATCGAAAAATGTCAAATTTGATCATTTTGGCTTATTTCTTCTTATTCCAGTCATAAAGGACCTCTATGTATACATTTGGACTTACTTGGATCAAAATTTCAATGATTTGTATAGTCATGACTCTCATGTTGAAAAATCGAAAATTTTCAGAAAATGATTTTTCTATCGAAAAATGTCAAATTTGATCATTTTTGGCTTATTTATACTAAATCCAGTCATAAAGGACTTCTATGTATACATTTTGACTTACTTGGATCAAAATTTCAATGATTTGTATAGTCATGACATTTTAGTTGTAAATTCGGAAATTTTCAAAAATTGTTTTTTCTATCGAAAAATGCCAAATTTGATCATTTTTGGCTTATTTATACTTAGTCCAGTCATAAAGTACCTCAATGTATACATTTTTACTTACTTGGATCAAAATTTCAATGATTTGTATAGTCATGACTCTCATGTTGAAAAATCGAAAATTTTCAAAAAATGTTTTTTCTATCGAAAAATGCCAAATTTAATAATTTTTTGCTTATTTATACTTAGTCCAGTCATAAAGGACCTCTATGTATACATTTTGACTTACTTGGATCAAAATTTCAATGATTTGTATAGTCATGACTCTCATGTTGAAAAATCGAAAATTTTCAAAAAATGTTTTTTCTATCGAAAAATGTCAAATTTGATCATTTTTGGCTTATTTCTTCTTATTCCAGTCATAAAGGACTTCTATGTATACATTTTGACTTACTTGGATCAAAATTTCAATGATTTGTATAGTCATGACTCTCATGTTGAAAAATCGAAAATTTTCAAAAAATGTTCTTCTATCGAAAAATGTCAAATTTGATCATTTTTGCTTATTTATACTTAGTCCAGTCATAAACGAAATCTATGTAAACATTTTGTCTTACTTGGATCAAAATTTCAATGATTTGTATAGTCATGACATTTTAGTTGTAAAATCGGAAATTTTCAAAAAATGTTTTTTCTATCGAAAAATGTCAAATTTGATCATTTTTGGCTTATTTATACTTTGTCCAGTCATAAAGGACCTCTATGTATACATTTTGACTTACTTGGATCAAAATTTCAATGATTTGTATAGTCATGACTCTCATGTTGAAAAATCGAAAATTTTCAAAAAATGTTTTTTCTATCGAAAAATGTCAAATTTGATCATTTTTGGCTTATTTCTTCTTATTCCAGTCATAAAGGACCTCTATGTATGCATTTGGACTTACTTGGATCAAAATTTCAATGATTTGTATAGTCATGACTCTCATGTAGAAAAATCGAAAATTTCCAAAAAATGTTTTTTCTATCGAAAAATGTCAAATTTGATCAGTTTTGGCTTATTTATACTTAGTCCAGTCATAAAGGACTTCTATGTATACATTTTGACTTACTTGGATCAAAATTTCAATGATTTGTATAGTCATGACTCTCATGTTGAAAAATCGAAAATTTTCAAAAAAAGTTTTTTCTATCGAAAAATGCCAAATTTGATCATTTTTTTCTTATTTATACTTAGTCCAGTCATAAAGTACCTCTATGTATACATTTTGACTTACTTGGATCAAAATTTCAATGATTTGTATAGTCATGACTCTCATGTAGAAAAATCGAAAATTTCCAAAAAATGTTTTTTTCTATCGAAAAATGTCAAATTTGATCAGTTTTGGCTTATTTATACTTAGTCCAGTCATAAAGGACTTCTATGTATACATTTTGACTTACTTGGATCAAAATTTCAATGATTTGTATAGTCATGACTCTCATGTTGAAAAATCGAAAATTTTCAAAAAAAGTTTTTTCTATCGAAAAATGCCAAATTTGATCATTTTTTTCTTATTTATACTTAGTCCAGTCATAAAGGACCTCTATTTATACATTTTGACTTACTTGGATCAAAATTTCAATGATTTGTATAGTCATGACTCTCATGTTGGAAAATCGAAAATTTTCAAAAAATGTTTTTTCTATCGAAAAATGTCAAATTTGATCATTTTTGGCTTATTTATACTTAGTCCAGTCATAAAGGACCTCTATGTATACATTTTGACTTACTTGGATCAAAATTTCAATGATTTGTATAGTCATGACATTTTAGTTGTAAATTCGGAAATTTTCAAAAATTGTTTTTTTCTATCGAAAAATGCCAAATTTGATCATTTTTGGCTTATTTATGCTTAGTCCAGTCATAAAGGACCTCTTTGTATACATTTTGACTTACTTGGATCCAAATTGCAATGATTTGTATAGTCATGACTTTCATGTTGAAAAATCGAAAATTTTCAAAAATGTTTTTTCTATCGAAAAATGTCAAATTTGATCACTTTTGGCTTATTTATACTTAGTCCAGTCATAAAGGACCTCTATGTATACATTTTGACTTACTTGGATAAAAATTTCAATGATTTGTATAGTCATGACTCTCATGTTGAAAAATCGAAAATTTTCAAAAAATGTTTTTTCTATCGAAAAATGTCAAATTTGATCATTTTTGGCTTATTTATACTTAGTCCAGTCATAAAGGACCTCTATGTATACATTTTGACTTACTTGGATCAAAATTTCAATGATTTGTATTGTCATGACATTTTAGTTGTAAAATCGGAAATTTTCAAAAAATGTTTTTTCTATCGAAAAATGTCAAATTTGATCATTTTTGGCTTATTTATACTAAGTCCAGTTATAAAGGACTTCTATGTATACATTTTGACTTACTTGGATCAAAATTTCAATGATTTGTATAGTCATGACATTTTAGTTGTAAATTCGGAAATTTTCAAAAATTGTTTTTTCTATCGAAAATTGTCAAATTTGATCATTTTGGGCTTATTTCTACTTAGTTTAGTCATAAAGGACTTCTATGTATACATTTTGACTTACTTGGATCAAAATTTCAATGATTTGTATAGTCATGACTCTCATGTTGAAAAATCGAAAATTTTCAAAAAATGTTTTTTCTATCGAAAATTGTCAAATTTGATCATTTTGGGCTTATTTCTACTTAGTTTAGTCATAAAGGACTTCTATGTATACATTTTGACTTACTTGGATCAAAATTTCAATGATTTGTATAGTCATGACTCTCATGTTGAAAAATCGAAAATTTTCAAAAAATGTTTTTTCTATCGAAAAATGTCAAATTTGATCATTTTTGGCTAATTTATACTTAGTCCAGTCATAAAGAACCTCTTTGTATTAATTTTGACTTACTTGGATCAAAATTTCAATGATTTGTATAGTCATGACATTTTAGTTGTAAAATCGGAAATTTTCAAAAAATGTTTTTTCTATCGAAAAATGTCAAATTTGATCATTTTTGGCTTATTTATACTTAGTCCAGTCATAAAGGACCTCTATGTATACATTTTGACTTACTTGGATCAAAATTTCAATGATTTGTATAGTCATGACTCTCATGTTGAAAAATCGAAAATTTTCAAAAAATGTTTTTTCTATCGAAAAATGTCAAATTTGATCATTTTTGGCTTATTTCTTCTTATTCCAGTCATAAAGGACCTCTTTGTATACATTTGGACTTACTTGGATCAAAATTTCAATGATCTGTATAGTCATGACTCTCATGTGGAAAAATCGAAAATTTTCAGAAAATGTTTTTTCTATCGAAAAATGTCAAATTTGATCATTTTTGGCTTATTTCTTCCTATTCCAGTCATAAAGGACCTCTATGTATACATTTTGACTTACTTGGATCAAAATTTCAATGATTTGTATAGTCATGACTCTCATGTTGAAAAATCGAAAATTTTACAAAAAATTTTTTTCTATCGAAAAATGCCAAATTTGATCATTTTTGGCTTATTTATACTTAGTCCAGTCATAAAGGACCTCTATGTATACATTTTGACTTTCTTGGATCAAAATTTCAATGATTTGTATAGTCATGACTCTCATGTTGAAAAATCGAAAATTTTCAAAAAATGTTTTTTCTATCGAAAAATGCCAAATTTGATCATTTTTGGCTTATTTATACTTAGTCCAGTCATAAAGGACCTCTATGTATACATTTTGACTTACTTGGATCAAAATTTCAATGATTTGTATAGTCATGACATTTTAGTTGTAAATTCGGAAATTTTCAAAAATTGTTTTTTCTATCGAAAAATGCCAAATTTGATCAGTTTTGGCTTATTTATACTTAGTCCAGTAATAAAGTACCTCTATGTATACATTTTGACTTACTTGGATCAAAATTTCAATGATTTGTATAGTCATGACTCTCATGTAGAAAAATCAAAAATTTTCAAAAAATGTTTTTTCTATCGAAAAAATGTCAAATTTGATCATTTTTGGCTTATTTCTTCTTATTCCAGTCATAAAGGACCTCTATGTATACATTTGGACTTACTTGGATCAAAATTTCAATGATTTGTATAGTCATGACTCTCATGTTGAAAAATCGAAAATTTTCAAAAAAAGTTTTTTCTATCGAAAAATGCCAAATTTGATCATTTTTTTCTTATTTATACTTAGTCCAGTCATAAAGGACCTCTATGTATACATTTTGACTTACTTGGATCAAAATTTCAATGATTTGTATAGTCATGACTCTCATGTAGAAAAATCGAAAATTTCCAAAAAATGTTTTTTCTATCGAAAAATGTCAAATTTGATCAGTTTTGGCTTATTTATACTTAGTCCAGTCATAAAGTACCTCTATGTATACATTTTGACTTACTTGGATCAAAATTTCAATGATTTGTATAGTCATGACTCTCATGTAGAAAAATCGAAAATTTCCAAAAAATGTTTTTTCTATCGAAAAAATGTCAAATTTGATCAGTTTTGGCTTATTTATACTTAGTCTAGTCATAAAGGACTTCTATGTATACATTTTGACTTACTTGGATCAAAATTTCAATGATTTGTATAGTCATGACTCTCATGTTGAAAAATCGAAAATTTTCAAAAAAAGTTTTTTCTATCGAAAAATGCCAAATTTGATCATTTTTTTCTTAGTTATACTTAGTCCAGTCATAAAGGACCTCTATGTATACATTTTGACTTACTTGGATCAAAATTTCAATGATTTGTATAGGCATGACTCTCATGTTGAAAAATCGAAAATTTTCAAAAAATGTTTTTTCTATCGAAAAATGTCAAATTTGATCATTTTTGGCTTATTTATACTTAGTCCAGTCATAAAGGACCTCTATGTATACATTTTGACTTACTTGGATCAAAATTTCAATTATTTGTATAGTCATGACATTTTAGTTGTAAATTCGGAAATTTTCAAAAATTGTTTTTTCTATCGAAAAATGCCAAATTTGATCATTTTTGGCTTATTTATGCTTAGTCCAGTCATAAAGGACCTCTTTGTATACATTTTGACTTACTTGGATCAAAATTTCAATGATTTGTATAGTCATGACTCTCATGTTGAAAAATCGAAAATTTTCAAAAATGTTTTTTTCTATCGAAAAATGTCAAATTTGATCACTTTTGGCTTATTTATACTTAGTCCAGTCATAAAGGACCTCTATGTATACATTTTGACTTACTTGGATAAAAATTTCAATGATTTGTATAGTCATGACTCTCATGTTGAAAAATCGAAAATTTTCAAAAAATGTTTTTTCTATCGAAAAATGTCAAATTTGATCATTTTTGGCATATTTATACTTAGTCCAGTCATAAAGGACCTCTATGTATACATTTTGACTTACATGGATCAAAATTTCAATGATTTGTATTGTCATGACATTTTAGTTGTAAAATCGGAAATTTTCAAAAAATGTTTTTTCTATCGAAAAATGTCAAATTTGATCATTTTTGGCTTATTTATACTAAGTCCAGTCATAAAGGACTTCTATGTATACATTTTGACTTACTTGGATCAAAATTTCAATGATTTGTATAGGCATGACTCTCATGTTGAAAAATCGAAAATTTTCAAAAAATGTTTTTTCTATCGAAAAATGTCAAATTTGATCATTTTTGGCTTATTTATACTTAGTCCAGTCATAAAGGACCTCTATGTATACATTTTGACTTACTTGGATCAAAATTTCAATGATTTGTATAGTCATGACATTTTAGTTGTAAATTCGGAAATTTTCAAAAATTGTTTTTTCTATCGAAAAATGCCAAATTTGATCATTTTTGGCTTATTTATGCTTAGTCCAGTCATAAAGGACCTCTTTGTATACATTTTGACTTACTTGGATCAAAATTTCAATGATTTGTATAGTCATGACTCTCATGTTGAAAAATCGAAAATTTTCAAAAATGTTTTTTCTATCGAAAAATGTCAAATTTGATCACTTTTGGCTTATTTATACTTAGTCCAGTCATAAAGGACCTCTATGTATACATTTTGACTTACTTGGATAAAAATTTCAATGATTTGTATAGTCATGACTCTCATGTTGAAAAATCGAAAATTTTCAAAAAATGTTTTTTCTATCGAAAAATGTCAAATTTGATCATTTTTGGCATATTTATACTTAGTCCAGTCATAAAGGACCTCTATGTATACATTTTGACTTACATGGATCAAAATTTCAATGATTTGTATTGTCATGACATTTTAGTTGTAAAATCGGAAATTTTCAAAAAATGTTTTTTCTATCGAAAAATGTCAAATTTGATCATTTTTGGCTTATTTATACTAAGTCCAGTCATAAAGGACTTCTATGTATACATTTTGACTTACTTGGATCAAAATTTCAATGATTTGTATAGTCATGACATTTTAGTTGTAAATTCGGAAATTTTCAAAAATTGTTTTTTCTATCGAAAAATGCCAAATTTGATCATTTTTGCTTATTTATACTTAGTCCAGTCATAAAGGACCTCTATGTATACATTTTGACTTACTTGGATCAAAATTTCAATGATTTGTATAGTCATGACTCTCATGTTGAAAAATCGAAAATTTTCAAAAAATGTTTTTTCTATCGAAAATTGTCAAATTTGATCATTTTTGGCTTATTTCTACTTAGTTTAGTCATAAAGGACTTCTATGTATACATTTTGACTTACTTGGATCAAAATTTCAATGATTTGTATAGTCATGACTCTCATGTTGAAAAATCGAAAATTTTCAAAAAATGTTTTTTCTATCGAAAAATGTCAAATTTGATCATTTTTGGCTAATTTATACTTAGTCCAGTCATAAAGAACCTCTTTGTATTAATTTTGACTTACTTGGATCAAAATTTCAATGATTTGTATAGTCATGACATTTTAGTTGTAAAATCGGAAATTTTCAAAAAATGTTTTTTCTATCGAAAAATGTCAAATTTGATCATTTTTGGCTTATTTATACTTAGTCCAGTCATAAAGGACCTCTATGTATACATTTGGACTTACTTGGATCAAAATTTCAATGATTTGTATAGTCATGACTCTCATGTGGAAAATTCGAAAATTTTCAGAAAATGTTTTTTCTATCGAAAAATGTCAAATTTGATCATTTTTGGCTTATTTCTTCCTATTCCAGTCATAAAGGACCTCTATGTATACATTTTGACTTACTTGGATCAAAATTTCAATGATTTGTATAGTCATGACTCTCATGTTGAAAAATCGAAAATTTTCAAAAAATGTTTTTTCTATCGAAAAATGCCAAATTTGATCATTTTTTTCTTATTTATACTTAGTCCAGTCATAAAGGACCTCTATGTATACATTTTGACTTACTTGGATCAAAATTTCAATGATTTGTATAGTCATGACTCTCATGTAGAAAAATCGAAAATTTCCAAAAAATGTTTTTTTTATCGAAAAATGTCAAATTTGATCAGTTTTGGCTTATTTATACTTAGTCCAATCATAAAGTACCTCTATGTATACATTTTGACTTACTTGGATCAAAATTTCAATGATTTGTATAGTCATGACTCTCATGTAGAAAAATCGAAAATTTCCAAAAAATGTTTTTTCTATCGAAAAATGTCAAATTTGATCAGTTTTGGCTTATTTATACTTAGTCCAGTCATAAAGGACTTCTATGTATACATTTTGACTTACTTGGATCAAAATTTCAATGATTTGTATAGTCATGACTCTCATGTTGAAAAATCGAAAATTTTCAAAAAAAGTTTTTTCTATCGAAAAATGCCAAATTTGATCATTTTTTTCTTATTTATACTTAGTCCAGTCATAAAGGACCTCTATGTATACATTTTGACTTACTTGGATCAAAATTTCAATGATTTGTATAGGCATGACTCTCATGTTGAAAAATCGAAAATTTTCAAAAAATGTTTTTTCTATCGAAAAATGTCAAATTTGATCATTTTTGGCTTATTTATACTTAGTCCAGTCATAAAAGACCTCTATGTATACATTTTGACTTACTTGGATCAAAATTTCAATGATTTGTATAGTCATGACATTTTAGTTGTAAATTCGGAAATTTTCAAAAATTGTTTTTTCTATCGAAAAATGCCAAATTTGATCATTTTTGGCTTATTTATGCTTAGTCCAGTCATAAAGGACCTCTTTGTATACATTTTGACTTACTTGGATCAAAATTTCAATGATTTGTATAGTCATGACTCTCATGTTGAAAAATCGAAAATTTTCAAAAATGTTTTTTCTATCGAAAAATGTCAAATTTGATCACTTTTGGCTTATTTATACTTAGTCCAGTCATAAAGGACCTCTATGTATACATTTTGACTTACTTGGATAAAAATTTCAATGATTTGTATAGTCATGACTCTCATGTTGAAAAATCGAAAATTTTCAAAAAATGTTTTTTCTATCGAAAAATGTCAAATTTGATCATTTTTGGCTTATTTATACTTAGTCCAGTCATAAAGGACCTCTATGTATACATTTTGACTTACTTGGATCAAAATTTCAATGATTTGTATTGTCATGACATTTTAGTTGTAAAATCGGAAATTTTCAAAAAATGTTTTTTCTATCGAAAAATGTCAAATTTGATCATTTTTGGCTTATTTATACTAAGTCCAGTCATAAAGGACTTCTATGTATACATTTTGACTTACTTGGATCAAAATTTCAATGATTTGTATAGTCATGACATTTTAGTTGTAAATTCGGAAATTTTCAAAAATTGTTTTTTCTATCGAAAAATGCCAAATTTGATCATTTTTGCTTATTTATACTTAGTCCAGTCATAAAGGACCTCTATGTATACATTTTGACTTACTTGGATCAAAATTTCAATGATTTGTATAGTCATGACTCTCATGTTGAAAAATCGAAAATTTTCAAAAAATGTTTTTTCTATCGAAAATTGTCAAATTTGATCATTTTTGGCTTATTTCTACTTAGTTTAGTCATAAAGGACTTCTATGTATACATTTTAACTTACTTGGATCAAAATTTCAATGATTTGTATAGTCATGACTCTCATGTTGAAAAATCGAAAATTTTCAAAAAATGTTTTTTCTATCGAAAAATGTCAAATTTGATCATTTTTGGCTAATTTATACTTAGTCCAGTCATAAAGTACCTCTTTGTATTAATTTTGACTTACTTGGATCAAAATTTCAATGATTTGTATAGTCATGACATTTTAGTTGTAAAATCGGAAATTTTCAAAAAATGTTTTTTCTATCGAAAAATGTCAAATTTGATCATTTTTGGCTTATTTATACTTAGTCCAGTCATAAAGGACCTCTATGTATACATTTGGACTTACTTGGATCAAAATTTCAATGATTTGTATAGTCATGACTCTCATGTGGAAAATTCGAAAATTTTCAGAAAATGTTTTTTCTATCGAAAAATGTCAAATTTGATCATTTTTGGCTTATTTCTTCCTATTCCAGTCATAAAGGACCTCTATGTATACATTTTGACTTACTTGGATCAAAATTTCAATGATTTGTATAGTCATGACTCTCATGTTGAAAAATCGAAAATTTTACAAAAAATTTTTTTCTATCGAAAAATGCCAAATTTGATCATTTTTGGCTTATTTATACTTAGTCCAGTCATAAAGGACCTCTATGTATACATTTTGACTTTCTTGGATCAAAATTTCAATGATTTGTATAGTCATGACTCTCATGTTGAAAAATCGAAAATTTTCAAAAAATGTTTTTTTCTATCGAAAAATGCCAAATTTGATCATTTTTGGCTTATTTATACTTAGTCCAGTCATAAAGGACCTCTATGTATACATTTTGACTTACTTGGATCAAAATTTCAATGATTTGTATAGTCATGACACTCATGTTGAAAAATCGAAAATTTTCAAAAAATGTTTTTTCTATCGAAAAATGTCAAATTTGATCATTTTTGGCTTATTTATACTTAGTCCAGTCATAAAGGACCTCTATGTATACATTTTGACTTACTTGGATCAAAATTTCATTGATTTGTATAGTCATGACATTTTAGTTGTATATTCGGAAATTTTCAAAAATTGTTTTTTTCTATCGAAAAATTCCTAATTTGATCATTTTTGGCTTATTTATGCTTAGTCCAGTCATAAAGGACCTCTTTGTATACATTTTGACTTACTTGGATCAAAATTTCAATGATTTGTATAGTCATGACTCTTATGTTGAAAAATCGAAAATTTTCAAAAAATGTTTTTTCTATCGAAAAATGTCAAATTTGATCACTTTTGGCTTATTTATACTTAGTCCAGTCATAAAGGACCTCTATGTATACATTTTGACTTACTTGGATCAAAATTTCAATGATTTGTATAGTCATGACTCTCATGTTGAAAAATCGAAAATTTTACAAAAAATTTTTTCTATCGAAAAATGCCAAATTTGATCATTTTTGGCTTATTTATACTTAGTCCAGTCATAAAGGACCTCTATGTATACATTTTGACTTACTTGGATCAAAATTTCAATGATTTGTATATTCATGACTCTCATGTTGAAAAATCGAAAATTTTCAAAAATTGTTTTTTCTATCGAAAAATGTCAAATTTGATCATTTTTGGCTTATTTATACTAAGTCCAGTCATAAATAACCTCTATGTATACATTTTGACTTACTTGGATCAAAATTTCAATGATTTGTATAGTCATGACATTTTAGTTGTAAATTCGGAAATTTTCAAAAATTGTTTTTTCTATCGAAAAATGCCAAATTTGATCATTTTTGGCTTATTTATACTTAGTCCAGTCATAAAGGACCTCTATGTATACATTTTGACTTACTTGGATCAAAATTTCAATGATTTGTATAGTCATGACTCTCATGTAGAAAAATCGAAAATTTCCAAAAAATGTTTTTTCTATCGAAAAATGTCAAATTTGATCAGTTTTGGCTTATTTATACTTAGTCCAGTCATAAAGGACTTCTATGTATACATTTTGACTTACTTGGATCAAAATTTCAATGATTTGTATAGTCATGACTCTCATGTTGAAAAATCGAAAATTTTAAAAAAAAGTTTTTTCTATCGAAAAATGCCAAATTTGATCATTTTTTTCTTATTTATACTTAGTCCAGTCATAAAGGACCTCTATGTATACATTTTGACTTACTTGGATCAAAATTTCAATGATTTGTATAGTCATGACTCTCATGTTGAAAAATCGAAAATTTTCAAAAAATGTTTTTTTCTATCGAAAAATGTCAAATTTGATCATTTTTGGCTTATTTATACTTAGTCCAGTCATAAAGGACCTCTATGTATACATTTTGACTTACTTGGATCAAAATTTCAATCATTTGTATAGTCATGACATTTTAGTTGTAAATTCGGAAATTTTCAAAAATTGTTTTTTCTATCGAAAAATGCCAAATTTGATCATTTTTGGCTTATTTATACTAAGTCCAGTCATAAAGGACTTCTATGTATACATTTTGACTTACTTGGATCAAAATTTCAATGATTTGTATAGTCATGACATTTTAGTTGTAAATTCGGAAATTTTCAAAAATTGTTTTTTCTATCGAAAAATGCCAAATTTGATCATTTTTGCTTATTTATACTTAGTCCAGTCATAAAGGACCTCTATGTATACATTTTGACTTACTTGGATCAAAATTTCAATGATTTGTATAGTCATGACTCTCATGTTGAAAAATCGAAAATTTTCAAAAAATGTTTTTTCTATCGAAAATTGTCAAATTTGATCATTTTTGGCTTATTTCTACTTAGTTTAGTCATAAAGGACTTCTATGTATACATTTTGACTTACTTGGATCAAAATTTCAATGATTTGTCTAGTCATGACTCTCATGTTGAAAAATCGAAAATTTTCAAAAAATGTTTTTTCTATCGAAAAATGTCAAATTTGATCATTTTTGGCTAATTTATACTTAGTCCAGTCACAAAGAACCTCTTTGTATTAATTTTGACTTACTTGGATCAAAATTTCAATGATTTGTATAGTCATGACATTTTAGTTGTAAAATCGGAAATTTTCAAAAAATGTTTTTTTCTATCGAAAAATGTCAAATTTGATCATTTTTGGCTTATTTATACTTAGTCCAGTCATAAAGGACCTCTATGTATACATTTGGACTTACTTGGATCAAAATTTCAATGATTTGTATAGTCATGACTCTCATGTGGAAAAATCGAAAATTTTCAGAAAATGTTTTTTCTATCGAAAAATGTCAAATTTGATCATTTTTGGCTTATTTCTTCCTATTCCAGTCATAAAGGACCTCTATGTATACATTTTGACTTACTTGGATCAAAATTTCAATGATTTGTATAGTCATGACTCTCATGTTGAAAAATCGAAAATTTTACAAAAAATTTTTTTCTATCGAAAAATGCCAAATTTGATCATTTTTGGCTTATTTATACTTAGTCCAGTCATAAAGGACCTCTATGTATACATTTTGACTTTCTTGGATCAAAATTTCAATGATTTGTATAGTCATGACTCTCATGTTGAAAAATCGAAAATTTTCAAAAAATGTTTTTTCTATCGAAAAATGTCAAATTTGATCATTTTTGGCTTATTTATACTTAGTCCAGTCATAAAGGACCTCTATGTATACATTTTGACTTACTTGGATCAAAATTTCAATGATTTGTATAGTCATGACATTTTAGTTGTAAAATCGGAAATTTTCAAAAAATGTTTTTTCTATCGAAAAATGTCAAATTTGATCAGTTTTGGCTTATTTATACTTAGTCCAGTCATAAAGGACTTCTATGCATACATTTTGACTTACTTGGATCAAAATTTCAATGATTTGTATAGTCATGACTCTCATGTTGAAAAATCGAAAATTTTCAAAAATGTTTTTTCTATCGAAAAATGTCAAATTTGATCACTTTTGGCTTATTTATACTTAGTCCAGTCATAAAGGACCTCTATGTATACAATTTGACTTACTTGGATCAAAATTTCAATGTTTTGTATAGTCATGACTCTCATGTTGAAAAATCGAAAATTTTCAAAAAATGTTTTTTCTATCGAAAAACGTCAAATTGAATCATTTTTGCCTTATTTATACTTAGTCCAGTCATAAAGGACCTCTGTGTATACATTTTGACTTACTTGGATCAAAATTTCAATGATTTGTATAGTCATGACCCTCATGTTGAAAAATCGATAATTTTCAAAAAATGTTTTTTCTATCGAAAAATGCCAAATTTCATCATTTTTGGCTTATTTATACTTAGTACAGTCATAAAGGACTTCTATGTTTACATTTTGACTTACTTGGATCAAAATTTCAATGATTTGTATAGTCATGACTCTCATGTTGTAAATTCGGAAATTTTCAAAAATTGTTTTTTCTATCGAAAAATGCCAAATTTGATCATTTTTGGCTTATTTATACTTAGTCCAGTCATAAAGGACCTCTTTGTATACATTTTGACTTACGTGGATCAAAATTTCAATGATTTGTATAGTCATGACTCTCATGTTGAAAAATCGAAAATTTTCAAAAAATGTTTTTTCTATCGAAAAATGTCAAATTTGATCACTTTTGGCTTATTTATACTTAGTCCAGTCATAAAGGACCTCTATGTATACATTTTGACTTACTTGGATCAAAATTTCAATGATTTGTATAGTCATGACATTTTAGTTGTAAATTCGGAAATTTTCAAAAATTGTTTTTTCTATCGAAAAATGCCAAATTTGATCATTTTTGGCTTATTTATGCTTAGTCCAGTCATAAAGGACCTCTTTGTATACATTTTGACTTACTTGGATCAAAATTTCAATGATTTGTATAGTCATGACTCTCATGTTGAAAAATCGAAAATTTTCAAAAATGTTTTTTCTATCGAAAAATGTCAAATTTGATCACTTTTGGCTTATTTATACTTAGTCCAGTCATAAAGGACCTCTATGTATACATTTTGACTTACTTGGATAAAAATTTCAATGATTTGTATAGTCATGACTCTCATGTTGAAAAATCGAAAATTTTCAAAAAATGTTTTTTCTATCGAAAAATGTCAAATTTGATCATTTTTGGCATATTTATACTTAGTCCAGTCATAAAGGACCTCTATGTATACATTTTGACTTACATGGATCAAAATTTCAATGATTTGTATTGTCATGACATTTTAGTTGTAAAATCGGAAATTTTCAAAAAATGTTTTTTCTATCGAAAAATGTCAAATTTGATCATTTTTGGCTTATTTATACTAAGTCCAGTCATAAAGGACTTCTATGTATACATTTTGACTTACTTGGATCAAAATTTCAATGATTTGTATAGTCATGACATTTTAGTTGTAAATTCGGAAATTTTCAAAAATTGTTTTTTCTATCGAAAAATGCCAAATTTGATCATTTTTGCTTATTTATACTTAGTCCAGTCATAAAGGACCTCTATGTATACATTTTGACTTACTTGGATCAAAATTTCAATGATTTGTATAGTCATGACTCTCATGTTGAAAAATCGAAAATTTTCAAAAAATGTTTTTTCTATCGAAAATTGTCAAATTTGATCATTTTTGGCTTATTTCTACTTAGTTTAGTCATAAAGGACTTCTATGTATACATTTTAACTTACTTGGATCAAAATTTCAATGATTTGTATAGTCATGACTCTCATGTTGAAAAATCGAAAATTTTCAAAAAATGTTTTTTCTATCGAAAAATGTCAAATTTGATCATTTTTGGCTAATTTATACTTAGTCCAGTCATAAAGTACCTCTTTGTATTAATTTTGACTTACTTGGATCAAAATTTCAATGATTTGTATAGTCATGACATTTTAGTTGTAAAATCGAAAATTTTCAAAAAATGTTTTTTCTATCGAAAAATGTCAAATTTGATCATTTTTGGCTTATTTATACTTAGTCCAGTCATAAAGGACCTCTATGTATACATTTTGACTTACTTGGATCAAAATTTCATTGATTTGTATAGTCATGACATTTTAGTTGTATATTCGGAAATTTTCAAAAATTGTTTTTTCTATCGAAAAATTCCTAATTTGATCATTTTTGGCTTATTTATGCTTAGTCCAGTCATAAAGGACCTCTTTGTATACATTTTGACTTACTTGGATCAAAATTTCAATGATTTGTATAGTCATGACTCTTATGTTGAAAAATCGAAAATTTTCAAAAAATGTTTTTTCTATCGAAAAATGTCAAATTTGATCACTTTTGGCTTATTTATACTTAGTCCAGTCATAAAGGACCTCTATGTATACATTTTGACTTACTTGGATCAAAATTTCAATGATTTGTATAGTCATGACTCTCATGTTGAAAAATCGAAAATTTTACAAAAAATTTTTTCTATCGAAAAATGCCAAATTTGATCATTTTTGGCTTATTTATACTTAGTCCAGTCATAAAGGACCTCTATGTATACATTTTGACTTACTTGGATCAAAATTTCAATGATTTGTATATTCATGACTCTCATGTTGAAAAATCGAAAATTTTCAAAAATTGTTTTTTCTATCGAAAAATGTCAAATTTGATCATTTTTGGCTTATTTATACTAAGTCCAGTCATAAATAGCCTCTATGTATACATTTTGACTTACTTGGATCAAAATTTCAATGATTTGTATAGTCATGACATTTTAGTTGTAAATTGGGAAATTTTCAAAAATTGTTTTTTCTATCGAAAAATGCCAAATTTGATCATTTTTGGCTTATTTATACTTAGTCCAGTCATAAAGGACCTCTATGTATACATTTTGACTTACTTGGATCAAAATTTCAATGATTTGTATAGTCATGACTCTCATGTAGAAAAATCGAAAATTTCCAAAAAATGTTTTTTCTATCGAAAAATGTCAAATTTGATCAGTTTTGGCTTATTTATACTTAGTCCAGTCATAAAGGACTTCTATGTATACATTTTGACTTACTTGGATCAAAATTTCAATGATTTGTATAGTCATGACTCTCATGTTGAAAAATCGAAAATTTTAAAAAAAAGTTTTTTCTGTCGAAAAATGCCAAATTTGATCATTTTTTTCTTATTTATACTTAGTCCAGTCATAAAGGACCTCTATGTATACATTTTGACTTACTTGGATCAAAATTTCAATGATTTGTATAGTCATGACTCTCATGTTGAAAAATCGAAAATTTTCAAAAAATGTTTTTTCTATCGAAAAATGTCAAATTTGATCATTTTTGGCTTATTTATACTTAGTCCAGTCATAAAGGACCTCTATGTATACATTTTGACTTACTTGGATCAAAATTTCAATCATTTGTATAGTCATGACATTTTAGTTGTAAATTCGGAAATTTTCAAAAATTGTTTTTTCTATCGAAAAATGCCAAATTTGATCATTTTTGGCTTATTTATACTAAGTCCAGTCATAAAGGACTTCTATGTATACATTTTGACTTACTTGGATCAAAATTTCAATGATTTGTATAGTCATGACATTTTAGTTGTAAATTCGGAAATTTTCAAAAATTGTTTTTTTCTATCGAAAAATGCCAAATTTGATCATTTTTGCTTATTTATACTTAGTCCAGTCATAAAGGACCTCTATGTATACATTTTGACTTACTTGGATCAAAATTTCAATGATTTGTATAGTCATGACTCTCATGTTGAAAAATCGCAAATTTTCAAAAAATGTTTTTTCTATCGAAAATTGTCAAATTTGATCATTTTTGGCTTATTTCTACTTAGTTTAGTCATAAAGGACTTCTATGTATACATTTTGACTTACTTGGATCAAAATTTCAATGATTTGTATAGTCATGACTCTCATGTTGAAAAATCGAAAATTTTCAAAAAATGTTTTTTCTATCGAAAAATGTCAAATTTGATCATTTTTGGCTAATTTATACTTAGTCCAGTCATAAAGAACCTCTTTGTATTAATTTTGACTTACTTGGATCAAAATTTCAATGATTTGTATAGTCATGACATTTTAGTTGTAAAATCGGAAATTTTCAAAAAATGTTTTTTCTATCGAAAAATGTCAAATTTGATCATTTTTGGCTTATTTATACTTAGTCCAGTCATAAAGGACCTCTATGTATACATTTGGACTTACTTGGATCAAAATTTCAATGATTTGTATAGTCATGACTCTCATGTGGAAAAATCGAAAATTTTCAGAAAATGTTTTTTCTATCGAAAAATGTCAAATTTGATCATTTTTGGCTTATTTCTTCCTATTCCAGTCATAAAGGACCTCTATGTATACATTTTGACTTACTTGGATCAAAATTTCAATGATTTGTATAGTCATGACTCTCATGTTGAAAAATCGAAAATTTTACAAAAAATTTTTTTCTATCGAAAAATGCCAAATTTGATCATTTTTGGCTTATTTATGCTTAGTCCAGTCATAAAGGACCTCTATGTATACATTTTGACTTTCTTGGATCAAAATTTCAATGATTTGTATAGTCATGACTCTCATGTTGAAAAATCGAAAATTTTCAAAAAATGTTTTTTCTATCGAAAAATGTCAAATTTGATCATTTTTGGCTTATTTATACTTAGTCCAGTCATAAAGGACCTCTATGTATACATTTTGACTTACTTGGATCAAAATTTCAATGATTTGTATAGTCATGACATTTTAGTTGTAAAATCGGAAATTTTCAAAAAATGTTTTTTCTATCGAAAAATGTCAAATTTGATCAGTTTTGGCTTATTTATACTTAGTCCAGTCATAAAGGACTTCTATGCATACATTTTGACTTACTTGGATCAAAATTTCAATGATTTGTATAGTCATGACTCTCATGTTGAAAAATCGAAAATTTTCAAAAATGTTTTTTCTATCGAAAAATGTCAAATTTGATCACTTTTGGCTTATTTATACTTAGTCCAGTCATAAAGGACCTCTATGTATACAATTTGACTTACTTGGATCAAAATTTCAATGTTTTGTATAGTCATGACTCTCATGTTGAAAAATCGAAAATTTTCAAAAAATGTTTTTTCTATCGAAAAACGTCAAATTGAATCATTTTTGCCTTATTTATACTTAGTCCAGTCATAAAGGACCTCTGTGTATACATTTTGACTTACTTGGATCAAAATTTCAATGATTTGTATAGTCATGACCCTCATGTTGAAAAATCGATAATTTTCAAAAAATGTTTTTTCTATCGAAAAATGCCAAATTTCATCATTTTTGGCTTATTTATACTTAGTACAGTCATAAAGGACTTCTATGTTTACATTTTGACTTACTTGGATCAAAATTTCAATGATTTGTATAGTCATGACTCTCATGTTGTAAATTCGGAAATTTTCAAAAATTGTTTTTTCTATCGAAAAATGCCAAATTTGATCATTTTTGGCTTATTTATACTTAGTCCAGTCATAAAGGACCTCTTTGTATACATTTTGACTTACGTGGATCAAAATTTCAATGATTTGTATAGTCATGACTCTCATGTTGAAAAATCGAAAATTTTCAAAAAATGTTTTTTCTATCGAAAAATGTCAAATTTGATCACTTTTGGCTTATTTATACTTAGTCCAGTCATAAAGGACCTCTATGTATACATTTTGACTTACTTGGATCAAAATTTCAATGATTTGTATAGTCATGACATTTTAGTTGTATATTCGGAAATTTTCAAAAATTGTTTTTTCTATCGAAAAATTCCTAATTTGATCACTTTTGGCTTATTTATACTTAGTCCAGTCATAAAGGACCTCTATGTATACATTTTGACTTACTTGGATCAAAATTTCAATGATTTGTATAGTCATGACTCTCATGTTGAAAAATCGAAAATTTTCAAAAAATGTTTTTTCTATCGAAAAATGCCAAATTTGATCATTTTTGGCTTATTTCTTCTTATTCCAGTCATAAAGGACCTCTATGTATACATTTTGACTTACTTGGATCAAAATTTCAATGATTTGTATAGTCATGACCCTCATGTTGAAAAATCGATAATTTTCAAAAAATGTTTTTTCTATCGAAAAATGCCAAATTTGATCATTTTTGGCTTATTTATACTTAGTCCAGTCATAAAGGACTTCTATGTTTACATTTTGACCTACTTGGATCAAAATTTCAATGATTTGTATAGTCATGACATTTTAGTTGTAAATTCGGAAATTTTCAAAAATTGTTTTTTCTATCGAAAAATGCCAAATTTGATCATTTTTGGCTTATTTATACTTAGTCCAGTCATAAAGGACCTCTATGTATACATTTTGACTTACTTGGATCAAAATTTCAATGATTTGTATAGTCATGACTCTCATGTTTAAAAAATCGAAAATTTTCAAAAAATGTTTTTTCTATCGAAAAATGTCAAATTGAATCATTTTTGGCTTATTTATACTTAGTCCAGTCATAAAGGACCTCTGTGTTTACATTTTGACTTACTTGGATCAAAATTTCAATGATTTGTATAGTCATGACTCTCATGTTGAAAAATCGAAAATTTTCAAAAAATGTTTTTTCTATCGAAAAATGTCAAATTTGATCATTTTTGGCTTATTTATACTTAGTCCAGTCATAAAGGACCTCTGTGTATACATTTTGACTTACTTGGATCAAAATTTCAATGATTTGTATAGTCATGACTCTCATGTTGAAAAATCGAAAATTTTCAAAAAATGTTTTTTCTATCGAAAAATGCCAAATTTGATCATTTTTGGCTTATTTCTTCTTATTCCAGTCATAAAGGACCTCTATGTATACATTTTTACTTACTTGGATCAAAATTTCAATGATTTGTATAGTCATGACCCTCATGTTGAAAAATCGATAATTTTCAAAAAATGTTTTTTCTATCGAAAAATGCCAAATTTGATCATTTTTGGCTTATTTATACTTAGTCCAGTCATAAAGGACTTCTATGTTTACATTTTGACCTACTTGGATCAAAATTTCAATGATTTGTATAGTCATGACATTTTAGTTGTAAATTCGGAAATTTTCAAAAATTGTTTTTTCTATCGAAAAATGCCAAATTTGATCATTTTTGGCTTATTTATACTTAGTCCAGTCATAAAGGACTTCTATGTTTACATTTTGACCTACTTGGATCAAAATTTTAATGATTTGTATAGTCATGACATTTTAGTTGTAAATTCGGAAATTTTCAAAAATTGTTTTTTCTATCGAAAAATGCCAAATTTGATCATTTTTGGCTTATTTATACTTAGTCCAGTCATAAAGGACCTCTATGTATAAATTTAGACTTACTTTTATCAAAATTTCAATGATTTGTATAGTCATGACATTTTAGTTGTAAATTCGGAAATTTTCAAAAATTGTTTTTTCTATCGAAAAATGCCAAATTTGATCATTTTTGGCTTATTTATACTTAGTCCAGTCATAAAGGACCTCTATGTATACATTTTGACTTACTTGGATCAAAATTTCAATGATTTGTATAGTCATGACTCTCAGGTAGAAAAATCGAAAATTTCCAAAAAATGTTTTTTCTATCGAAAAGTCAAATTTGATCAGTTTTGGCTTATTTATACTTAGTCCAGTCATAAAGGACTTCTATGTATACATTTTGACTTACTTGGATCAAAATTTCAATGATTTGTATAGTCATGACTCTCATGTTGAAAAATCGAAAATTTTCAAAAATGTTTTTTCTATCGAAAAATGTCAAATTTGATCACTTTTGGCTTATTTATACTTAGTCCAGTCATAAAGGACCTCTATGTATACAATTTGACTTACTTGGATCAAAATTTCAATGTTTTGTATAGTCATGACTCTCATGTTGAAAAATCGAAAATTTTCAAAAAATGTTTTTTCTATCGAAAAACGTCAAATTGAATCATTTTTGCCTTATTTATACTTAGTCCAGTCATAAAGGACCTCTGTGTATACATTTTGACTTACTTGGATCAAAATTTCAATGATTTGTATAGTCATGACTCTCATGTTTAAAAATCGAAAATTTTCAAAAAATGTTTTTTCTAACGAAAAATGCCAAAGTTGATCATTTTTGGCCTGTTTCTTCTTATTCCAGTCATAAAGGACCTCTATGTATACATTTTGACTTACTTGGATCAAAATTTCAATGATTTGTATAGTCATGACCCTCATGTTGAAAAATCGATAATTTTCAAAAAATGTTTTTTCTATCGAAAAATGCCAAATTTCATCATTTTTGGCTTAATTTTACTTAGTACAGTCATAAAGGACTTCTATGTTTACATTTTGACTTACTTGGATCAAAATTTCAATGATTTGTATAGTCATGACTCTCATGTTGTAAATTCGGAAATTTTCAAAAATTGTTTTTTCTATCGAAAAATGCCAAATTTGATCATTTTTGGCTTATTTATACTTAGTCCAGTCATAAAGGACCTCTTTGTATACATTTTGACTTACGTGGATCAAAATTTCAATGATTTGTATAGTCATGACTCTTATGTTGAAAAATCGAAAATTTTCAAAAAATGTTTTTTCTATCGAAAAATGTCAAATTTGATCACTTTTGGCTTATTTATACTTAGTCCAGTCATAAAGGACCTCTATGTATACATTTTGACTTACTTGGATCAAAATTTCAATGATTTGTATAGTCATGACTCTCATGTTGAAAAATCGAAAATTTTCAAAAAATGTTTTTTCTATCGAAAAATGCCAAATTTGATCATTTTTGGCTTAATCCTTCTTATTCCAGTCATAAAGGACCTCTATGTATACATTTTGACTTACTTGGATCAAAATTTCAATGATTTGTATAGTCATAACCCTCATGTTGAAAAATCGATAATTTTCAAAAAATGTTTTTTCTATCGAAAAATGCCAAATTTGATCATTTTTGGCTTATTTATACTTAGTCCAGTCATAAAGGACTTCTATGTTTACATTTTGACCTACTTGGATCAAAATTTCAATGATTTGTATAGTCATGACATTTTAGTTGTAAATTCGGAAATTTGCAAAAATTGTTTTTTTCTATCGAAAAATGCCAAATTTGATCATTTTTGGCTTATTTATACTTAGTCCAGTCATAAAGGACCTCTATGTATACATTTTGACTTACTTGGATCAAAATTTCAATGATTTGTATAGTCATGACTCTCATGTTTAAAAAATCGAAAATTTTCAAAAAATGTTTTTTCTATCGAAAAATGTCAAATTGAATCATTTTTGGCTTATTTATACTTAGTCCAGTCATAAAGGACCTCTGTGTATACATTTTGACTTACTTGGATCAAAATTTCAATGATTTGTATAGTCATGACTCTCATGTTGAAAAATCGAAAATTTTCAAAAAATGTTTTTTCTATCGAAAAATGTCAAATTTGATCATTTTTGGCTTATTTATACTTAGTCCAGTCATAAAGGACCTCTGTGTATACATTTTGACTTACTTGGATCAAAATTTCAATGATTTGTATAGTCATGACTCTCATGTTGAAAAATCGAAAATTTTCAAAAAATGTTTTTTCTATCGAAAAATGCCAAATTTGATCATTTTTGGCTTATTTCTTCTTATTCCAGTCATAAAGGACCTCTATGTATACATTTTTACTTACTTGGATCAAAATTTCAATGATTTGTATAGTCATGACCCTCATGTTGAAAAATCGATAATTTTCAAAAAATGTTTTTTCTATCGAAAAATGCCAAATTTGATCATTTTTGGCTTATTTATACTTAGTCCAGTCATAAAGGACTTCTATGTTTACATTTTGACCTACTTGGATCAAAATTTCAATGATTTGTATAGTCATGACATTTTAGTTGTAAATTCGGAAATTTTCAAAAATTGTTTTTTCTATCGAAAAATGCCAAATTTGATCATTTTTGGCTTATTTATACTTAGTCCAGTCATAAAGGACTTCTATGTTTACATTTTGACCTACTTGGATCAAAATTTTAATGATTTGTATAGTCATGACATTTTAGTTGTAAATTCGGAAATTTTCAAAAATTGTTTTTTCTATCGAAAAATGCCAAATTTGATCATTTTTGGCTTATTTATACTTAGTCCAGTCATAAAGGACCTCTATGTATAAATTTAGACTTACTTTTATCAAAATTTCAATGATTTGTATAGTCATGACATTTTAGTTGTAAATTCGGAAATTTTCAAAAATTGTTTTTTCTATCGTAAAATGCCAAATTTGATCATTTTTGGCTTATTTATGCTTAGTCCAGTCATAAAGGACCTCTTTGTATACATTTTGACTTACTTGGATCAAAATTTCAATGATTTGTATAGTCATGACTCTCATGTTGAAAAATCGAAAATTTTCAAAAATGTTTTTTCTATCGAAAAATGTCAAATTTGATCACTTTTGGCTTATTTATACTTAGTCCAGTCATAAAGGACCTCTATGTATACATTTTGACTTACTTGGATCAAAATTTCAATGATTTGTATAGTCATGACTCTCATGTTGAAAAATCGAAAATTTTCAAAAAATGTTTTTTCTATCGAAAAATGTCAAATTGAATCATTTTTGGCTTATTTATACTTAGTCCAGTCATAAAGGACCTCTGTGTATACATTTTGACTTACTTGGACCAAAATTTCAATGATTTGTATAGTCATGACTCTCATGTTGAAAAATCGAAAATTTTCAAAAAATGTTTTTTCTATCGAAAAATGCCAAAGTTGATCATTTTTGGCTTATTTCTTCTTATTCCAGTCATAAAGGACCTCTATGTATACATTTTGACTTACTTGGATCAAAATTTCAATGATTTGTATAGTCATGACTCTCATGTTGTAAATTCGGAAATTTTCAAAAATTGTTTTTTCTATCGAAAAATGCCAAATTTGATCATTTTTGGCTTATTTATACTTAGTCCAGTCATAAAGGACTTCTATGTTTACATTTTGACCTACTTGGATCAAAATTTCAATGATTTGTATAGTCATGACATTTTAGTTGTAAATTCGGAAATTTTCAAAAATTGTTTTTTCTATCGAAAAATGCCAAATTTGATCATTTTTGGCTTATTTATACTTAGACCAGTCATAAAGGACTTCTATGTTTACATTTTGACCTACTTGGATAAAAATTTCAATGATTTGTATAGTCATGACATTTTAGTTGTAAATTCGGAAATTTTCAAAAATTGTTTTTTCTATCGAAAAATGCCAAATTTGATCATTTTTGGCTTATTTATACTTAGTCCAGTCATAAAGGACCTCTATGTATACATTTTGACTTACTTGGATCAAAATTTCAATGATTTGTATAGTCATGACATTTTAGTTGTAAATTCGGAAATTTTCAAAAATTGTTTTTCTATCGAAAAATGCCAAATTTGATCATTTTTGGCTTATTTATGCTTAGTCCAGTCATAAAGGACCTCTTTGTATACATTTCGACTTACTTGGATCAAAATTTCAATGATTTGTATAGTCATGACTCTCATGTTGAAAAATCGAAAATTTTCAAAAATGTTTTTTCTATCGAAAAATGTCAAATTTGATCACTTTTGGCTTATTTATACTTAGTCCAGTCATAAAGGACCTCTATGTATACATTTTGACTTACTTGGATCAAAATTTCAATGATTTGTATAGTCATGACTCTCATGTTGAAAAATCGAAAATTTTCAAAAAATGTTTTTTCTATCGAAAAATGTCAAATTGAATCATTTTTGGCTTATTTATACTTAGTCCAGTCATAAAGGACCTCTGTGTATACATTTTGACTTACTTGGATCAAAATTTCAATGATTTGTATAGTCATGACTCTCATGTTGAAAAATCGAAAATTTTCAAAAAATGTTTTTTCTATCGAAAAATGCCAAAGTTGATCATTTTTGGCTTATTTCTTCTTATTCCAGTCATAAAGGACCTCTATGTATACATTTTGACTTACTTGGATCAAAATTTCAATGATTTGTATAGTCATGACTCTCATGTTGTAAATTCGGAAATTTTCAAAAATTGTTTTTTCTATCGAAAAATGCCAAATTTGATCATTTTTGGCTTATTTATACTTAGTCCAGTCATAAAGGACTTCTATGTTTACATTTTGACCTACTTGGATCAAAATTTCAATGATTTGTATAGTCATGACATTTTAGTTGTAAATTCGGAAATTTTCAAAAATTGTTTTTTCTATCGAAAAATGCCAAATTTGATCATTTTTGGCTTATTTATACTTAGACCAGTCATAAAGGACTTCTATGTTTACATTTTGACCTACTTGGATAAAAATTTCAATGATTTGTATAGTCATGACATTTTAGTTGTAAATTCGGAAATTTTCAAAAATTGTTTTTTCTATCGAAAAATGTCAAATTTGATCACTTTTGGCTTATTTATACTTAGTCCAGTCATAAAGGACCTCTATGTATACATTTTGACTTACTTGGATCAAAATTTCAATGATTTGTATAGTCATGACTCTCATGTTGAAAAATCGAAAATTTTCAAAAAATGTTTTTTCTATCGAAAAATGTCAAATTGAATCATTTTTGGCTTATTTATACTTAGTCCAGTCATAAAGGACCTCTGTGTATACATTTTGACTTACTTGGATCAAAATTTCAATGATTTGCATAGTCATGACTCTCATGTTGAAAAATCGAAAATTTTCAAAAAATGTTTTTTCTATCGAAAAATGCCAAAGTTGATCATTTTTGGCTTATTTATACTTAGTCCAGTCATAAAGGACTTCTATGTTTACATTTTGACCTACTTGGATCAAAATTTCAATGATTTGTATAGTCATGACATTTTAGTTGTAAATTCGGAAATTTTCAAAAATTGTTTTTTCTATCGAAAAATGCCAAATTTGATCATTTTTGGCTTATTTATACTTAGACCAGTCATAAAGGACTTCTATGTTTACATTTTGACCTACTTGGATAAAAATTTCAATGATTTGTATAGTCATGACATTTTAGTTGTAAATTCGGAAATTTTCAAAAATTGTTTTTTCTATCGAAAAATGCCAAATTTGATCATTTTTGGCTTATTTATACTTAGTCCAGTCATAAAGGACCTCTATGTATACATTTTGACTTACTTGGATCAAAATTTCAATGATTTGTATAGTCATGACATTTTAGTTGTAAATTCGGAAATTTTCAAAAATTGTTTTTTCTATCGAAAAATGCCAAATTTGATCATTTTTGGCTTATTTATGCTTAGTCCAGTCATAAAGGACCTCTTTGTATACATTTTGACTTACTTGGATCAAAATTTCAATGATTTGTATAGTCATGACTCTCATGTTGAAAAATCGAAAATTTTCAAAAATGTTTTTTCTATCGAAAAATGTCAAATTTGATCACTTTTGGCTTATTTATACTTAGTCCAGTCATAAAGGACCTCTATGTATACATTTTGACTTACTTGGATCAAAATTTCAATGATTTGTATAGTCATGACTCTCATGTTGAAAAATCGAAAATTTTCAAAAAATGTTTTTTCTATCGAAAAATGTCAAATTGAATCATTTTTGGCTTATTTATACTTAGTCCAGTCATAAAGGACCTCTGTGTATACATTTTGACTTACTTGGATCAAAATTTCAATGATTTGCATAGTCATGACTCTCATGTTGAAAAATCGAAAATTTTCAAAAAATGTTTTTTCTATCGAAAAATGCCAAAGTTGATCATTTTTGGCTTATTTATACTTAGTCCAGTCATAAAATACCTCTTTGTATACATTTTGACTTACTTGGAGCAAAATTTCAATGATTTGTATAGTCTATATAAATCTCATGTTGAAAAATCGAAAATTTTCAAAAAATGTTTTTTCTATCGAAAAATGTCAAATTGAATCATTTTTGGCTTATTTATACTTAGTCCAGTCATAAAGGAACTCAGTGTATACATTTTGAATTACTTGGATCAAAATTTCAATGATTTGTATAGTCATGACTCTCATGTTGTAAATTCGGAAATTTTTAAAAATTGTTTTTTCTATCGAAAAATGCCAAATTTGATCATTTTTGGCTTATTTATACTTAGTCCAGTCATAAAGGACTTCTATGTTTACATTTTGACCTACTTGGATCAAAATTTCAATGATTTGTGTAGTCATGACATTTTAGTTGTAAATTCGGAAATTTTCAAAAATTGTTTTTTCTATCGAAAAATGCCAAATTTGATCATTTTTGGCTTATTTATACTTAGACCAGTCATAAAGGACTTCTATGTTTACATTTTGACCTACTTGGATAAAAATTTCAATGATTTGTATAGTCATGACATTTTAGTTGTAAATTCGGAAATTTTCAAAAATTGTTTTTTCTATCGAAAAATGCCAAATTTGATCATTTTTGGCTTATTTATACTTAGTCCAGTCATAAAGGACCTCTATGTATACATTTTGACTTACTTGGATCAAAATTTCAATGATTTGTATAGTCATGACATTTTAGTTGTAAATTCGGAAATTTTCAAAAATTGTTTTTCTATCGAAAAATGCCAAATTTGATCATTTTTGGCTTATTTATACTTAGTCCAGTCATAAAGGACCTCTATGTATACATTTTGACTTTCTTGGATCAAAATTTCAATGATTTGTATAGTCATGACTCTCATGTTGAAAAATCGAAAATTTTCAAAAATGTTTTTTCTATCGAAAAATGTCAAATTTGATCATTTTTGGCTTATTTATACTTAGTCCAGTCATAAAGGACCTCTATGTATACATTTTGACTTACTTGGATCAAAATTTCATTGATTTGTATAGTCATGACATTTTAGTTGTATATTCGGAAATTTTCAAAAATTGTTTTTTCTATCGAAAAATTCCTAATTTGATCATTTTTGGCTTATTTATGCTTAGTCCAGTCATAAAGGACCTCTTTGTATACATTTTGACTTACTTGGATCAAAATTTCAATGATTTGTATAGTCATGACTCTTATGTTGAAAAATCGAAAATTTTCAAAAAATGTTTTTTCTATCGAAAAATGTCAAATTTGATCACTTTTGGCTTATTTATACTTAGTCCAGTCATAAAGGACCTCTATGTATACATTTTGACTTACTTGGATCAAAATTTCAATGATTTGTATAGTCATGACTCTCATGTTGAAAATCGAAAATTTTACAAAAAATTTTTTCTATCGAAAAATGCCAAATTTGATCATTTTTGGCTTATTTATACTTAGTCCAGTCATAAAGGACCTCTATGTATACATTTTGACTTACTTGGATCAAAATTTCAATGATTTGTATATTCATGACTCTCATGTTGAAAAATCGAAAATTTTCAAAAATTGTTTTTTTCTATCGAAAAATGTCAAATTTGATCATTTTTGGCTTATTTATACTAAGTCCAGTCATAAATAGCCTCTATGTATACATTTTGACTTACTTGGATCAAAATTTCAATGATTTGTATAGTCATGACATTTTAGTTGTAAATTGGGAAATTTTCAAAAATTGTTTTTTCTATCGAAAAATGCCAAATTTGATCATTTTTGGCTTATTTATACTTAGTCCAGTCATAAAGGACCTCTATGTATACATTTTGACTTACTTGGATCAAAATTTCAATGATTTGTATAGTCATGACATTTTAGTTGTAAATTCGGAAATTTTCAAAAATTGTTTTTTCTATCGAAAAATGCCAAATTTGATCATTTTTGGCTTATTTATGCTTAGTCCAGTCATAAAGGACCTCTTTGTATACATTTTGACTTACTTGGATCAAAATTTCAATGATTTGTATAGTCATGACTCTCATGTTGAAAAATCGAAAATTTTCAAAAATGTTTTTTCTATCGAAAAATGTCAAATTTGATCACTTTTGGCTTATTTATACTTAGTCCAGTCATAAAGGACCTCTATGTATACATTTTGACTTACTTGGATCAAAATTTCAATGATTTGTATAGTCATGACTCTCATGTTGAAAAATCGAAAATTTTCAAAAAATGTTTTTTCTATCGAAAAATGTCAAATTGAATCATTTTTGGCTTATTTATACTTAGTCCAGTCATAAAGGACCTCTGTGTATACATTTTGACTTACTTGGATCAAAATTTCAATGATTTGCATAGTCATGACTCTCATGTTGAAAAATCGAAAATTTTCAAAAAATGTTTTTTCTATCGAAAAATGCCAAAGTTGATCATTTTTGGCTTATTTATACTTAGTCCAGTCATAAAATACCTCTTTGTATACATTTTGACTTACTTGGAGCAAAATTTCAATGATTTGTATAGTCATGACTCTCATGTTGAAAAATCGAAAATTTTCAAAAAATGTTTTTTCTATCCAAAAATGTCAAATTTGATCACTTTTGGCTTAGTTAAACTTAGTCCAGTCATAAAGGACCTCTATGTATACATTTTGACTTACTTGGATCAAAATTTCAATGATTTGTATAGTCATGACATTTTAGTTGTAAATTCGGAAATTTTCAAAAATTGTTTTTTCTATCGAAAAATGCCTAATTTGATCATTTTTGGCTTATTTATGCTTAGTCCAGTCATAAAGGACCTCTTTGTATACATTTTGACTTACTTGGATCAAAATTTCAATGATTAGTATAGTCATGACTCTCATGTTGAAAAATCGAAAATTTTCAAAAAATGTTTTTTTCTATCGAAAAATGTCAAATTTGATCACTTTTGGCTTCTTTATACTTAGTCCAGTCATAAAGGACCTCTATGTATACATTTTGACTTACTTGGATCAAAATTTCAATGATTTGTATAGTCATGACTCTCATGTTGAAAAATCGAAAATTTTCAAAAAATGTTTTTTCTATCGAAAAATGTCAAATTGAATCATTTTTGGCTTATTTATACTTAGTCCAGTCATAAAGGAACTCTGTGTATACATTTTGAATTACTTGGATCAAAATTTCAATGATTTGTATAGTCATGACTCTCATGTTGAAAAATCGAAAATTTTCAAAAAATGTTTTTTCTTTCGAAAAATGTCAAATTTGATCATTTTTGGCTTATTTATACTTAGTCCAGTCATAAAGGACCTCTGTGTATACATTTTGACTTACTTGGATCAAAATTTCAATGATTTGTATAGTCATGACTCTCATGTTGAAAAATCGAAAATTTTCAAAAAATGTTTTTTCTATCGAAAAATGCCAAATTTGATCATTTTTGGCTTATTTCTTTTTATTCCAGTCATAAAGGACCTTTATGTATACATTTTACTTACTTGGATCAAAATTTCAATGATTTGTATAGTCATGACCCTCATGTTGAAAAATCGATAATTTTCAAAAAATGTTTTTTCTATCGAAAAATGCCAAATTTGATCATTTTTGGCTTATTTATACTTAGTCCAGTCATAAAGGACTTCTATGTTTACATTTTGACTTACTTGGATAAAAATTTCAATGATTTGTAAAGTAATGACATTTTAGTTGTAAATTCGGAAATTTTCAAAAATTGTTTTTTCTATCGAAAAATGCCAAATTTGATCATTTTTGGCTTATTTACACTTAGTCCAGTCATAAAGGACCTCTATGTATACATTTTGACTTACTTGGATCAAAATTTCAATGATTTGTATAGTCATGATATTTTAGTTGTAAATTCGGAAATTTTCAAAAATTGTTTTTTCTATCGAAAAATGCCAAATTTGATCACTTTTGGCTTATTTCTACTTAGTCCAGTCATAAAGGACCTCTTTGTATACATTTTAACTTACTTGGATCAAAATTTCAATGATTTGTAAAGTCATGACTCTCATGTTGAAAAATCGAAAATTTTCAAAAATGTTTTTTCTATCGAAAAATGTCAAATTTGATCACTTTTGGCTTATTTCTACTTAGTCCAGTCATAAAGGACCTCTATGTATACATTTTGAATTACTTGGATCAAAATTTCAATTATTTGTATAGTCATGACTCTCATGTTGAAAAATCGAAAATTTTCAAAAAATGTTTTTTCTATCGAAAAATGTCAAATTGAATCATTTTTGGCTTATTTATACTTAGTCCAGTCATAAAGGACCTCTGTGTATACATTTTGACTTACTTGGATCAAAATTTCAATGATTTGTATAGTCATGACTCTCATGTTGAAAAATCGAAAATTTTCAAAAAATGTTTTTTTCTATCGAAAAATGTCAAATTGTATCATTTTTGGCTTATTTATACATAGTCCAGTCATAAAGGACCTCTGTGTATACATTTTGACTTACTTGGATCAAAATTTCAATGATTTGTATAGTCATGACTCTCATGTTGAAAAATCGAAAATTTTCAAAAAATGTTTTTTCTATCGAAAAATGCCAAAGTTGATCATTTTTGGCTTATTTCTTCTTATTCCAGTCATAAAGGACCTCTATGAATACATTTTGACTTACTTGGATCAAAATTTCAATGATTTGTATAGTCATGACTCTCATGTTGTAAATTCGGAAATTTTCAAAAATTGTTTTTTCTATCGAAAAATGCCAAATTTGATCATTTTTGGCTTATTTATACTTAGTCCAGTCACAAAGGACCTCTATGTATACATTTTGACTTACTTGGATCAAAATTTCAATGATTTGTATAGTCATGACATTTTAGTTGTAAATTCGGAAATTTTCAAAAATTGTTTTTCTATCGAAAAATGCCTAATTTGATCATTTTTGGCTTATTTATGCTTAGTCCAGTCATAAAGGACCTCTTTGTATACATTTTGACTTACTTGGATCAAAATTTCAATAATTTGTATAGTCATGACTCTCATGTTGAAAAATCGAAAATTTTCAAAAATGTTTTTTCTATCGAAAAATGTCAAATTTGATCCCTTGTGGCTTATTTATACTTAGTCCAGTCACAAAGGACCTCTATGTATACATTTTGACTTACTTGGATAAAAATTTCAATGATTTGTATAGTCATGACTCTCATGTTGGAAAAACAAAAATTTTCTTTTTCTATCGAAAAATGTCAAATTGTATCATTTTTGGCTTATTTATACTTAGTCCAGTCATAAAGGACCTCTGTGTATACATTTTGACATACTTGGATCAAAATTTCAATGATTTGTATAGTCATGACTCTCATGTTGAAAAATCGAAAATTTTCAAAAAATGTTTTTTCTATCGAAAAATGCCAAAGTTGATCATTTTTGGCTTATTTCTTCTTATTCCAGTCATAAAGGACCTCTATGTATACATTTTAAATTACTTGGATCAAAATTTCAATGATTTGTATAGTCATGACCCTCATGTTGAAAAATCGATAATTTTCAAAAAATGTTTTTTCTATCAAAAAATGCCAAATTTGATCATTTTTGGCTTATTTATACTTAGTCCAGTCATAAAGGACCTCTCTGTATACATTATGACTTATTTGGATCAAAATTTCAATGATTTGTATAGTCATGACTCGCATGTTGAAAAAATCGAAAATTTTCAAAAAATGTTTTTTCTATCGAAAAATGTCAAATTTGATCACTTTTGGCTTATTTATACTTAGTCCAGTCATAAAGGACCTCTATGTATACATTTTGACTTACTTGGATCAAAATTTCAATGATTTGTATAGTCATGACTCTCATGTAGAAAAATCGAAAATTTCAAAAAATGTTTTTTTCTATCGAAAAATGTCAAATTTGATCATTTTTGGCTTATTTCTTCTTATTCCAGTCATAAAGGACCTCTATGTATACATTTTGACTTACTTGGATCAAAATTTCAATGATTTGTATAGTCATGACTCTCATGTTGAAAAATCGAAATTTTTCAAAAAATGTTTTTTCTATCGAAAAATGTCAAATTTGATCAGTTTTGGCTTATTTATACTTAGTCCAGTCATAAAGGACTTCTATGTATACATTTTGACTTACTTGGATCAAAATTTCAATGATTTGTATAGTCATGACTCTAATGTTGAAAAATCGAAAATTTTCAAAAAATGTTTTTTCTATCGAAAAATGTCAAATTGAATCATTTTTGGCTTATTTATACTGAGTCCAGTCATAAAGGACCCCTGTGTATACATTTTGACTTACTTGGATCAAAATTTCAATGATTTGTATAGTCATGACTTTCATGTTGAAAAATCGAAAATTTTCAAAAAATGTTTTTTCTATCGAAAAATGCCAAATTTGATCATTTTTGGCTTATTTATACTTAGTCCAGTCATAAAGGACCTCTATGTATACATTTTGACTTACTTGGATCCAAATTTCAATGATTTGTATAGTCATGACATTTTAGTTGTAAATTCGGAAATTTTCAAAAATTGTTTTTTCTATCGAAAAATGCCAAATTTGATCATTTTTGGCTTATTTATACTTAGTCCAGTCATAAAGGACCTCTTTGTATACATTTTGACTTACTTGGATCAAAATTTCAATGATTTGTATAGTCATGACTCTCATGTTGAAAATCGAAAATTTTCAAAAAATGTTTTTTCAATCGAAAAATGTCAAATTTGATCATTTTTGGCTTATTTATACTTAGTCTAGTCATAAAGGACCTCTATGTATACATTTTGACTTACTGGGATCAAAATTTCAATGATTTGTATAGTCATGACTCTCATGTTGAAAAATCGAAAATTTTCAAAAAATGTTTTTTCTATCGAAAAATGTCAAATTTGATCACTTTTGGCTTATTTATACTTAGTCCAGTCATAAAGGACCTCTATGTATACATTTTGACTTACTTGGATCAAAATTTCAATGATTTGTATAGTCATGACTTTCATGTTGAAAAATCGAAAATTTTCAAAAAATGTTTTTTCTATCGAAAAAATGCCAAATTTGATCATTTTTGGCTTATTTAAACTTAGTCCAGTCATAAAGGACCTCTTTGTATACATTTTGACTTACTTGGATCAAAATTTCAATGATTTGTATAGTCATGACTCTCATGTTGAAAAATCGAAAATTTTCAAAAAATGTTTTTTCAATCGAAAAAATGTCAAATTTGATCATTTTTGGCTTATTTATACTTAGTCAAGTCATAAAGGACCTCTATGTATACATTTTGACTTACTTGGATCAAAATTTCAATGATTTGTATAGTCATGACTCTCATGTTGAAAAATCGAAAATTTTCAAAAAATGTTTTTTCTATCGAAAAAATGTCAAATTTGATCACTTTTGGCTTATTTATACTTAGTCCAGTCATAAAGGACCTCTATGTATACATTTTGACTTACTTGGATCAAAATTTCAATGATTTGTATAGTCATGACTCTCATGTTGAAAAATCGAAAATTTTCAAAAAATGTTTTTTCTATCGAAAAAATGTCAAATTTGATCATTTTTGGCTTATTTATACTTAGTCCAGTCATAAAGGACCTCTATGTATACATTTTAACTTTCTTGGATCAAAATTTCAATGATTTGTATAGTCATGACTCTCATGTTGAAAAATCGGAAATTTTCAAAAAATGTTTTTTCTATCGAAAAATGTCAAATTTGATCAGTTTTGGCTTATTTATACTTAGTCCAGTCATAAAGGACCTCTTTGTATACATTTTGACTTACTTGGATCAAAATTTCAATGATTTGTATAGTCATGACATTTTAGTTGTAAATTCGGAAATTTTAAAAAATTGTTTTTTCTATCGAAAAATGCCCAATTTGATCATTTTTGGCTTATTTAAACTTAGTCCAGTCATAAAGGACCTCTTTGTATACATTTTGACTTACTTGGATCAAAATTTCAATGATTTGTATAGTCATAACTCTCATGTTGAAAAATCGAAAATTTTCAAAAAATGTTTTTTCTATCGAAAAATGTCAAATTTGATCACTTTTGGCTTATTTTTACTTAGTCCAGTCATAAAGGACCTCTATGTATACATTTTGACTTACTTGGATCAAAATTTCAATGATTTGTATGGTCATGACTCTCATGTTGAAAAATCGAAAATTTTCAAAAAATGTTTTTTCTATCGAAAAAATGTCAAATTTGATCATTTTTGGCTTATTTCTTCTTATTCCAGTCATAAAGGACCTCTATGTATACATTTTGACTTACTTGGATCAAAATTTCAATGATTTGTATAGTCATGACTCTCATGTTGAAAAATCGAAAATTTTCAAAAAATGTTTTTTCTATCGAAAAATGTCAAATTTGATCATTTTTGGCTTATTTCTCTTATTCCAGTCATAAAGGACCTCTATGTATACATTTTGACTTACTTGGATCAAAATTTCAATGATTTGTATAGTCATGACTCTCATGTTGAAAAATCGAAAATTTTCAAAAAATGTTTTTTCTATCCAAAAATGCCAAATTTGATCATTTTTGGCTTATTTATACTTAGTTCAGTCATAAAGGACCTCTATGTATACATTTTGACTTACTTGGATCAAAATTTCAATTATTTGTATAGTCATGACTCTCATGTAGAAAAATCGAAAATTTTCAAAAAATGTTTTTTCTATCGAAAAATGTCAAATTTGATCAGTTTTGGCTTATTTATACTTAGTCCAGTCATAAAGGACTTCTATGTATACATTATGACTTACTTGGATCAAAATTTCAATGATTTGTATAGTCATGACTCTCATGTTGAAAAATCGAAAATTTTCAAAAAATGTTTACAATCGAAAAATGCCAAATTTGATCATTTTTGGCTTATTTATACTTAGTCCAGTCATAAAGGACCTCTATGTATACATTTTGACTTACTTGGATCAAAATTTTAATGATTTGTATAGTCATGACTCTTATGTTGAAAAATCGAAAATTTTCAAAAAATTTTTTTTCAATCGAAAAATGTCAAATTTGATCATTTTTGGCTTATTTTTACTTAGTCCAGTCATAAAGGACCTCTATGTATACATTTTGACTTACTTGGATCAAAATTTCAATGATTTGTATTGTCATGACATTTTAGTTGTAAAATCGGAAATTTTCAAAAAATGTTTTTTCTATCGAAAAATGTCAAATTTGATCATTTTTGGCTTATTTATACTTAGTCCAGTCATAAAGGGCTTCTACGTTTACATTTTGACTTACTTGGATCAAAATTTCAATGATTTGTATAGTCATGACATTTTAGTTGTAAATTCGGAAATTTTCAAAAATTGTTTTTTCTATCGAAAAATGCCTAATTTGATCATTTTTGGCTTATTTATGCTTAGTTCAGTCATAAAGGACCTCTTTGTATACATTTTGACTTACTTGGATCAAAATTTCAATGATTTGTATAGTCATGACTCTCATGTTGAAAAATCGAAAATTTTCAAAAAATGTTTTTTTCTATCGAAAAATGTCAAATTTGATCACTTTTGGCTTATTTATACTTAGTCCAGTCATAAAGGAACTCTATGTATACATTTTGACTTACTTGGATCAAAATTTCAATGATTTGTATAGTCATGACTCTCATGTTGAAAAATCGAAAATTTTCAAAAAATGTTTTTTCTATCGAAAAATGTCAAATTGAATCATTTTTGGCTTATTTATACTTAGTCCAGTCATAAAGGACCTCTGTGTATACATTTTGACTTACTTGGATCAAAATTTCAATGATTTGTATAGTCATGACTCTCATGTTGAAAAAACGAAAATTTTCAAAAAATGTTTTTTCTATCGAAAAATGCCAAAGTTGATCATTTTTGGCTTATTTCTTCTTATTCCAGTCATAAAGGACCTCTATGTATACATTTTGACTTACTTGGATCAAAATTTCAATGATTTGTATAGTCATGACCCTCATGTTGAAAAATCGATAATTTTCAAAAAATGTTTTTTCTATCGAAAAATGCCAAATTTGATCATTTTTGGCTTATTTCTACTTAGTCCAGTCATAAAGGACCTCTATGTATACATTTTAACTTTCTTGGATCAAAATTTTAATGATTTGTTTAGTCATGACTCTCATGTTGAAAAATCGAAAATTTTCAAAAAATGTTTACAATCGAAAAATGTCAAATTGAATCATTTTTGGCTTATTTATACTTAGTCCAGTCATAAAGGACCTCTGTGTATACATTTTGACTTACTTGCATCAAAATTTCAATGATTTGTATAGTCATGACTCTCATGTTGAAAAATCGAAAATTTTCAAAAAATGTTTTTTTCTATCGAAAAATGTCAAATTTGATCATTTTTGGCTTATTTATACTTAGTCCAGTCATAAAGGGCCTCTGTGTATACATTTTGACTGACTTGGATCAAAATTTCAATGATTTGTATAGTCATGACATTTTAGTTGTAAATTCGGAAATTTTTAAAAATTGTTTTTTCATTCGAAAAATGCCTAATTTGATCATTTTTGGCTTATTTATGCTTAGTTCAGTCATAAAGGACCTCTTTGTATACATTTTGACTTACTTGGATCAAAATTTCAATGATTTGTATAGTCATGACTCTCATGTTGAAAAATCGAAAATTTTCAAAAAATGTTTTTTCTATCGAAAAATGTCAAATTTGATCATTTTTGGCTTATTTATACTTAGTCCAGTCATAAAGGACCTCTGTGTATACATTTTGACTTACTTGGATCAAAATTTCAATGATTTGTAAAGTCATGACTCTCATGTTGAAAAATCGAAAATTTTCAAAAAATGTTTTTTCTATCGAAAAATGTCAAATTGAATCATTTTTGGCTTATTTATACTTAGTCCAGTCATAAAGGACCTCTGCGTATACATTTTGACTTACTTGGATCAAAATTTCAATTATTTGTATAGTCATGACTCTCATGTTGAAAAATCGAAAATTTTCAAAAAATGTTTCTTCTATCGAAAAATGTCAAGTTTGATCATTTTTGGCTTATTTATACTTAGTCCAGTCATAAAGGACCTCTGTGTATACATTTTGACTTACTTGGATCAAAATTTCAATGATTTGTATAGTCATGACATTTTAGTTGTAAATTCGGAAATTTTCAAAAATTGTTTTTTCTATCGAAAAATGCCAAATTTGATCATTTTTGGCTTATTTATACTTAGTCCAGTCATAAAGGACCTCTCTGTATACATTTTGACTTATTTTTATCAAAATTTCAATGATTTGTATAGTCATGACTCGCATGTTGAAAAATCGAAAATTTTCAAAAAATGTTTTTTCTATCGAAAAATGTCAAATTTGATCACTTTTTTCTTATTTATACTTAGTCCAGTCATAAAGGACCTCTATGTATACATTTTGACTTACTTGGATCAAAATTTCAATGATTTGTATAGTCATGACTCTCATGTTGAAAAATCGAAAATTTTCAAAAAATGTTTTTTCTATCGAAAAATGTCAAATTTGATCATTTTTGGCTTGTTTCTTCTTATTCCAGTCATAAAGGACCTCTATGTATACATTTTGACTTACTTGGATCAAAATTTCAATGATTTGTATAGTCATGACTCTCATGTTGAAAAATCGAAAATTTTCAAAAAATGTTTTTTCTATCGTTAAATGCCAAATATGATCATTTTTGGCTTATTTATACTTAGTCCAGTCATAAAGGACCTCTATGTATACATTTGTACTTACTTGAATCAAAATTTCAATGATTTCTAAAGTCATGACTCTCATGTTGAAAAATCGAAAATTTTCAAAAAATGTTTTTTCTATCGAAAAATGTCAAATTTGATCATTTTTGCATTATTTATACTTAGTCCAATCATAAAGGACCTCTACGTATACATTTTGACTTACTTGGATCAAAATTTCAATGATTTGTATAGTCGTGACTCTCATGTTGAAAAATCGAAAATTTTCAAAAAATGTTTTTTCTATCGAAAAATGTCAAATTTGATCATTTTTGGCATATTTATACTTAGTCCAGGCATAAAGGACCTCTTTGTATACATTTTGACTTACTTGGATCAAAATTTCAATGATTTGTATAGTCATGACTCTCATGTTGAAAAATCGAAAATTTTCAAAAAAAGGTTTTTTCTATCGAAAAATGTCAAATTTGATCATTTTTGAATTATTTCTACTTATTCCAGTCATAAAGGACCTCTATGTATACATTTTGACTTATTTGGATCAAAATTTCAATGATTTGTATAGTCATGACTCTCATGTTGAAAAATCGAAAATTTTCAAAAAATGTTTTTTCTATCGAAAAATGTCCAAATTGATCATTTTTGGCTTATTTATACTTAGTCCAGTCATAAAGGACCTCTTTGTATACATTTTGACTTACTTGGATCAAAATTTCAATGATTTGTATAGTCATGACTCTCATGATGAAAAATCGGAAATTTTCAAAAAATGTTTTTTCTATCGAAAAATGTCAAATTTGATCATTTTTGGCTTATTTATACTTAGTCCAGTCATAAAGGACCTCTTTGTATACATTTTGACTTACTTGGATCAAAATTTCAATGATTTGTATAGTCATGACTCTCATGTTAAAAAATCGAAAATTATCAAAAAATGTTTTTTCTGTCGAAAAATGTCAAATTTGATCATTTTGGGCTTATTTATACTTAGTCCAGTCATAAAGGACCTCTATGTATACATTTTGACTTACTTGGATCAAAATTTTAATTATTTGTATAGTCATGACTCTCATGTTGAAAAATCGAAAATTTTCAAAAACTGTTTTTGCTATCGAAAAATGTCAAATTTGATCATATTTGGCTTATTTATACTTAGTCCAGTCATAAAGGACCTCTATGTATACATTTTGACTTACTTGGATCAAAATTTCAATGATTTGTATAGTCATGACAATCTAGTTGTAAAATCGGAAATTTTCAAAAAATGTTTTTTCTATCGAAAAATGTCAAATTTTATCATTTTTGGCTTATTTATACTTAGTCCAGTCATTAAGGACCTCTATGTATACATTTTGACTTACTTGGATCAAAATTTCAATGATTTGTATAGTCATGACTCTCATGTTGAAAAATCGAAAATTATCAAAAAAAGTTTTTTCTATCGAAAAATGTCAAATTTGATCATTTTTGGCTTATTTATACTTAGTCCAGTCATAAAGGACCTCTATTTATACATTTTGACTTACTTGGATCAAAATTTCAATGATTTGTATAGTCATGACTCTCATGTTGAAAAATCGAAAATTTTCAAAAAATGTTTTTTCTATCGAAAAATTCCAAATTTGATCATTTTTGGCTTATTTCTACTTAGTCCAGTCACAAAGGACCTCTTTGTATACATTTTGACTTACTTGGATCAAAATTTCAATGATTTGTATAGTCATGACTCTAATGTTGAAAAATCGGAAATTTTCAAAAAATGTTTTTTCTATCGAAAAATGTCAAATTTGATCATTTTTGGCTTATTTATACTTAGTCCAGTCATAAAGGACCTCTATGTATACATTTTAACTTTCTTGGATCAAAATTTCAATGATTTGTATAGTCATGACTCTCATGTTGAAAAATCGAAAAAGTTCAAAAAATGTTTTTTCTATCGAAAAATGTCAAATTTGATCATTTTTGGCTTATTTCTACGTAGTCCAGTCATAAAGGACCTCTATGTATACATTTTAACTTTCTTGGATCAAAATTTCAATGATTTGTATAGTCATGACTCTCATGTTGAAAAATCGGAAATTTTCAAAAAATGTTTTTTCTATCGAAAAATTCCAAATTTGATCATTTTTTGCTTATTTCTAGTTAGTCCAGTCATTAAGGACCTCTTTGTATACATTTTGACTTACTTGGATCAAAATTTCAATGATTTGTATAGTCATGACTCTCATGTTGAAAAATCGAAAATTTTCAAAAAATGTTTTTTCTATCGAAAAATGTCAAATTTGATCATTTTTGGCTTATTTGTACTTAGTCCAGTCATGAAGGACCTCTTTGTATACATTTTGACTTACTAAGATCAAAATTTCAATGATTTGTATAGTCATGACTCTCATGTTGAAAAATCGGAAATTTTCAAAAAATGTTTTTTCTATCGAAAAATGTCAAATTTGATCATTTTTGGCTTATTTATACTTAGTCCAGTCATAAAGGACCTCTGTGTATACATTTTGACTTACTTGGATCAAAATTTCAATAATTTGTATAGTCATGACTCTCATGTTGAAAAATCGAAAATTATCAAAAAATGTTTTTTCTGTCGAAAAATGTCAAATTTGATCATTTTTGGCTTATTTATACTTAGTCCAGTCATAAAGGACCTCTATGTATACATTTTGACTTACTTGGATCAAAATTTCAATTATTTGTATAGTCATGACTCTCATGTTGAAAAATCGAAAATTTTCAAAAAATGTTTTTTCTATCGAAAAATGTCAAATTTGATCATATTTGGCTTATTTATACTTAGTCCAGTCATAAAGGACCTCTATGTATACATTTTGACTTACTTGGATCAAAATTTCAATGATTTGTATAGTCATGACTCTCATGTTGAAAAATCGAAAATTTTCAAAAAATGTTTTTTCTATCGAAAAATTCCAAATTTGATCATTTTTGGCTTATTTCTACTTAGTCCAGTCATAAAGGACCTCTTTGTATACATTTTGACTTACTTGGATCCAAATTTCAATGATTTGTATAGTCATGACATTTAATTGTAAAATCGAAAATTTTCAAAAAATGTTTTTTCTATCGAAAAATTCCAAATTTGATCATTTTTGGCTTATTTCTACTTAGTCCAGTCACAAAGGACCTCTTTGTATACATTTTGACTTACTTAGATCAAAATTTCAATGATTTGTATAGTCATGACTCTCATGTTGAAAAATCGGAAATTTTCAAAAAATGTTTTTTCTATCGAAAAATGTCAAATTTGATCATTTTTGGCTTATTTATACTTAGTCCAGTCATAAAGGACCTCTATGTATACATTTTAACTTTCTTGGATCAAAATTTCAATGGTTTGTATAGTCATGACTCTCATGTTGAAAAATCGAAAAATTTCAAAAAAAGTTTTTTCTATCGAAAAATGTCAAATTTGATCATTTTTGGCTTATTTCTACTTAGTCCAGTCATAAAGGACCTCTATGTATACATTTAAACTTTCTTGGATTAAAATTTCAATGATTTGTATAGTCATGACTCTCATGTTGAAAAATCGGAAATTTTCAAAAAATGTTTTTTTTATCGAAAAATGTCAAATTTGATCATTTTTGGCTTATTTATACTTAGTCCAGTCATAAAGGACCTCTATGTATACATTTTAACTTTCTTGGATCAAAATTTTAATGATTTGTATAGTCATGACTCTCATGTTGAAAAATCGAAAATTTTCAAAAAATGTTTTTTCTATCGAAAAATTCCAAATTTGATCATTTTTTGCTTATTTCTACTTAGTCCAGTCATAAAGGACCTCTTTGTATACATTTTGACTTACTTGGATCAAAATTTCAATGATTTGTATAGTCATGACATTTAATTGTAAAATCGAAAATTTTCAAAAAATGTTTTTTCTATCGAAAAATGTCAAATTTGATCATTTTTGGCTTACTTGTACTTAGTCCAGTCATATAGGACCTCTTTGTATACATTTTGACTTACTAAGATCAAAATTTCAATGATTTGTATAGTCATGACTCTCATGTTGAAAAATCGGAAATTTTCAAAAAATGTTTTTTCTATCGAAAAATGTCAAATTTGATCATTTTTGGCTTATTTATACTTAGTCCAGTCATAAAGGACCTCTGTGTATACATTTTGACTTACTTGGATCAAAATTTCAATGATTTGTATAGTCATGACTCTCATGTTGAAAAATCGAAAATTATCAAAAAATGTTTTTTCTGTCGAAAAATGTCAAATTTGATCATTTTTGGCTTATTTATACTTAGTCCAGTCATAAAGGTCCTCTATGTATACATTTTGACATACTTGGATCAAAATTTCAATTATTTGTATAGTCATGACTCTCATGTTGAAAAATCGAAAATTTTCAAAAAATGTTTTTTCTATCGAAAAATGTCAAATTTGATCATATTTGGCTTATTTATACTTAGTCCAGTCATAAAGGACCTCTATGTATACATTTTGACTTACTTGGATCAAAATTTCAATGATTTGTATAGTCATGACATTCTAGTTGTAAAATCGAAAATTTTCAAAAAATGTTTTTTCTATCGAAAAATGTCAAATTTTATCATTTTTGGCTTATTTATACTTAGGCCAGTCATTAAGGACCTCTATGTATACATTTTGACTTACTTGGATCAAAATTTGAATGATTTGTATAGTCATGACTCTCATGTTGAAAAATCGAAAATTATCAAAAAATGTTTTTTCTATCGAAAAATGTCAAATTTGATCATTTTTGGCTTATTTATACTTAGTCCAGTCATAAAGGACCTCTATGTATACATTTTGACTTACTTGGATCAAAATTTCAATGATTTGTATAGTCATGACTCTCATGTTGAAAAATCGAAAATTTTCAAAAAATGTTTTTTCTATCGAAAAATTCCAAATTTGATCATTTTTGGCTTATTACTACTTAGTCCAGTCATAAAGGACCTCTTTGTATACATTTTGACTTACTTGGATCAAAATTTCAATGATTTGTATAGTCATGACATTTAATTGTAAAATCGAAAATTTTCAAAAAATGTTTTTTCTATCGAAAAATGTCAAATTTGATCATATTTGGCTTATTTATACTTAGTCCAGTCATAAAGGACCTCTATGTATACATTTTGACTTACTTGGATCAAAATTTCAATGATTTGTATAGTCATGACATTCTAGTTGTAAAATCGAAAATTTTCAAAAAATGTTTTTTCTATCGAAAAATGTCAAATTTTATCATTTTTGGCTTATTTATACTTAGGCCAGTCATTAAGGACCTCTATGTATACATTTTGACTTACTTGGATCAAAATTTGAATGATTTGTATAGTCATGACTCTCATGTTGAAAAATCGAAAATTATCAAAAAATGTTTTTTCTATCGAAAAATGTCAAATTTGATCATTTTTGGCTTATTTATACTTAGTCCAGTCATAAAGGACCTCTATGTATACATTTTGACTTACTTGGATCAAAATTTCAATGATTTGTATAGTCATGACTCTCATGTTGAAAAATCGGAAATTTTCAAAAAATGTTTTTTTTATCGAAAAATGTCAAATTTGATCATTTTTGGCTTATTTATACTTAGTCCAGTCATAAAGGACCTCTATGTATACATTTTAACTTTCTTGGATCAAAATTTTAATGATTTGTATAGTCATGACTCTCATGTTGAAAAATCGAAAATTTTCAAAAAATGTTTTTTCTATCGAAAAATTCCAAATTTGATCATTTTTTGCTTATTTCTACTTAGTCCAGTCATAAAGGACCTCTTTGTATACATTTTGACTTACTTGGATCAAAATTTCAATGATTTGTATAGTCATGACATTTAATTGTAAAATCGAAAATTTTCAAAAAATGTTTTTTCTATCGAAAAATGTCAAATTTGATCATTTTTGGCTTACTTGTACTTAGTCCAGTCATATAGGACCTCTTTGTATACATTTTGACTTACTAAGATCAAAATTTCAATGATTTGTATAGTCATGACTCTCATGTTGAAAAATCGGAAATTTTCAAAAAATGTTTTTTCTATCGAAAAATGTCAAATTTGATCATTTTTGGCTTATTTATACTTAGTCCAGTCATAAAGGACCTCTATGTATACATTTTGACTTACTTGGATCAAAATTTCAATGATTTGTATAGTCATGACTCTCATGTTGAAAAATCGAAAATTTTCAAAAAATGTTTTTTCTATCGCAAAATTCCAAATTTGATCATTTTTGGCTTATTTCTACTTAGTCCAGTCACAAAGGACCTCTTTGTATACATTTTGACTTACTTGGATCAAAATTTCAATGATTTGTATAGTCATGACTCTCATGTTGAAAAATCGAAAATTTTCAAAAAATGTTTTTTCTATCGAAAAATGTCAAATTCGATCATTTTTGGCTTATTTCTACTTAGTCCAGTCATTAAGGACCTCTATGTATACATTTTGACTTACTGGGATCAAAATTTCAATGATTTGTATAGTCATGACAAACTTGTTGAAAAATCGGAAATTTTCAAAAAATGTTTTTTCTATCGAAAAATGTCAAATTTGATCATCTTTGGCTTATTTATACTTAGTCCAGTCTTTAAGGAACTCTATGTATACATTTTGACTTATTTGGATCAAAATTTCAATGATTTGTATAGTCATGACTCTCATGTTGAAAAATCGAAAATTTTCAAAAAATGTTTTTTCTATCGAAAAATGTCCAAATTGTTCATTTTTGGCTTATTTATACTTAGTCCAGTCATATAGGACCTCTATGTATACATTTTGACTTACTTGGATCAAAATTTCAATGATTTGTATAGTCATGACTCTCATGTTGAAAAATCCAAAATTTTCAAAAAATGTTTTTTCTATCGAAAAATGTCAAATTTGATCATCTTTGACTTATTTATACTTAGTCCAGTCATAAAGGACCTCTATGTATACATTTTGAGTTACTTGGATCAAAATTTCAATGATTTGTATAGTCATGACTCTCATGTTGAAAAATCGAAAATTTTCAAAAAATGTTTTTTCTATCAAAAAATGTCAAATTTGATCATTTTTGGCTTATTTGTACTTACTCCAGTCATGTAGGACCTCTTTGTATACATTTTGACTTACTAAGATCAAAATTTCAATGATTTGTATAGTCATGACTCTCATGTTAAAAATTCGGAAATTTTCAAAAAATGTTTTTTCTATCGAAAAATGTCAAATTTGATCATTTTTGGCTTATTTATACTTAGTCCAGTCATAAAGGACCTCTATGTATAAATTTTAACTTTCTTGGATCAAAATTTCAATGATTTGTATAGTCATGACTCTCATGTTGAAAAATCGGAAATTTTCAAAAAATGTTTTTTCTATCGAAAAATGTCAAATTTGATCATTTTTGGCTTATTTATACTTAGTCCAGTCATAAAGGACCTCTATGTATACATTTTAACTTTCTTGGATCAAAATTTCAATGATTTGTATAGTCATGACTCTCATGTTGAAAAATCGAAAAATTTCAAAAAATGTTTTTTCTATCGAAAAATGTCAAATTTGATCATTTTTGGCTTATTTCTACTTATACCAGTCATTAAAGACCTCTATGTATACATTTTGACTTACTTGGATCAAAATTTCAATGATTTGTATAGTCATGACTCTCATGTTGAAAAATCGAAAATTTTCAAAAAATGTTTTTTCTATCGAAAAATGTCAAATTTGATCATTTTTGGCTTATTTATACTTAGTCCAGTCATAAAGGACCTCTATGTATACTTTTTGACTTACTTGGATCAAAATTTCAATGATTTGTATAGTCATGACTCTCATGTTGAAAAATCGAAAATTTTCAAAAAATGTTTTTTCTGTCGAAAAATGTCAAATTTGATTATTTTGGGCTTATTTATACTTAGTCCAGTCATAAAAGACCTCTATGTATACATTTTGACTTACTTGGATCAAAATTTCAATTATTTGTATAGTCATGACTCTCATGTTGAAAAATCGAAAATTTTCAAAAAATGTTTTTTCTATCGAAAAATGTCAAATTTGATCATATTTGGCTTATTTATACTTAGTCCAGTCATAAAGGACCTCTATGTATACATTTTGACTTACTTGGATCAAAATTTCAATGATTTGTATAGTCATGACATTCTAGTTGTAAAATCGGAAATTTTCAAAAAATGTTTTTTCTATCGAAAAATGTCAAATTTTATCATTTTTGGCTTATTTATACTTAGTCCAGTCATTAAGGACCTCTATGTATACATTTTGACTTACTTGGATCAAAATTTCAATGATTTGTATAGTCATGACTCTCATGTTGAAAAATCGAAAATTTTCAAAAAATGTTTTTTCTATCGAAAAATTCCAAATTTGATCATTTTTGGCTTATTTCTACTTAGTCCAGTCACAAAGGACCTCTTTGTATACATTTTGACTTACTTGGATCAAAATTTCAATGATTTGTATAGTCATGACTCTCATGTTGAAAAATCGGAAATTTTCAAAAAATGTTTTTTCTATCGAAAAATGTCAAATTTGATCATTTTTGGCTTATTTATACTTAGTCCAGTCATAAAGGACCTCTATGTATACATTTTAACTTTCTTGGATCAAAATTTCAATGATTTGTATAGTCATGACTCTCATGTTGAAAAATCGAAAAAGTTCAAAAAATGTTTTTTCTATCGAAAAATGTCAAATTTGATCATTTTTGGCTTATTTCTACGTAGTTAAGTCATAAAGGACCTCTATGTATACATTTTAACTTTCTTGGATCAAAATTTCAATGATTTGTATAGTCATGACTCTCATGTTGAAAAATCGGAAATTTTCAAAAAATGTTTTTTCTATCGAAAAATTCCAAATTTGATCATTTTTTGCTTATTTCTACTTAGTCCAGTCATAAAGGACCTCTTTGTATACATTTTGACTTACTTGGATCAAAATTTCAATGATTTGTATAGTCATGACATTTAATTGTAAAATCGAAAATTTTCAAAAAATGTTTTTTCTATCGAAAAATGTCAAATTTGATCATTTTTGGCTTATTTGTACTTAGTCCAGTCATGAAGGACCTCTTTGTATACATTTTGACTTACTTAGATCAAAATTTCAATGATTTGTATAGTCATGACTCTCATGTTGAAAAATCGGAAATTTTCAAAAAATGTTTTTTCTGTCGAAAAATGTCAAATTTGATCATTTTTGGCTTATTTATACTTAGTCCAGTCATAAAGGACCTCTATGTATACATTTTGACTTACTTGGATCAAAATTTCAATTAATTGTATAGTCATGACTCTCATGTTGAAAAATCGAAAATTTTCAAAAAATGTTTTTTCTATCGAAAAATGTCAAATTTGATCATATTTGGCTTATTTATACTTAGTCCAGTCATAAAGGACCTCTATGTATACATTTTGACTTACTTGGATCAAAATTTCAATGATTTGTATAGTCATGACATTCTAGTTGTAAAATCGGAAATTTTCAAAAAATGTTTTTTCTATCGAAAAATGTCAAATTTTATCATTTTTGGCTTATTTATACTTAGTCCGGTCATTAAGGACCTCTATGTATACATTTTGACTTACTTGGATCAAAATTTCAATGATTTGTATAGTCATGACATTTTAGTTGTAAAATCGAAAAATATCAAAAAATGTTTTTTCTATCGAAAAATGTCAAATTTGATCATTTTTGGCTTATTTATACTTAGTCCAGGCATAAAGGACCTCTATGTATACATTTTGACTTACTTGGATCAAAATTTCAATGATTTGTATAGTCATGACTCTCATGTTGAAAAATCGAAAATTTTCAAAAAATGTTTTTTCTATCGAAAAATTCCAAATTTGATCATTTTTGGCTTATTTCTACTTAGTCCAGTCATAAAGGACCTCTTTGTGTACATTTTGACTTACTTGGATCAAAATTTCAATGATTTGTATAGTCATGACATTTAATTGTAAAATCGAAAAATTTCAAAAAATGTTTTTTCTATCGAAAAATTCCAAATTTGATCATTTTTGGCTTATTTCTACTTAGTCCAGTCACAAAGGACCTCTTTGTATACATTTTGACTTACTTGGATCCAAATTTCAATGATTTGTATAGTCATGACTCTCATGTTGAAAAATCGGAAATTTTCAAAAAATGTTTTTTCTATCGAAAAATGTCAAATTTGATCATTTTTGGCTTATTTATACTTAGTCCAGTCATAAAGGACCTCTATGTATACATTTTAACTTTCTTGGATCAAAATTTCAATGATTTGTATAGTCATGACTCTCATGTTGAAAAATCGAAAAATTTCAAAAAATGTTTTTTTCTATCGAAAAATGTCAAATTTGATCATTTTTGGCTTATTTCTACTTAGTCCAGTCATAAAGGACCTCTATGTATACATTTAAACTTTCTTGGATTAAAATTTCAATGATTTGTATAGTCATGACTCTCATGTTGAAAAATCGGAAATTTTCAAAAAATGTTTTTTTTTATCGAAAAATGTCAAATTTGATCATTTTTGGCTTATTTATACTTAGTCCAGTCATAAAGGACCTCTATGTATACATTTTAACTTTCTTGGATCAAAATTTTAATGATTTGTATAGTCATGACTCTCATGTTGAAAAATCAAAATTTTCAAAAAATGTTTTTTCTATCGAAAAATTCCAAATTTGATCATTTTTTGCTTATTTCTACTTAGTCCAGTCATAAAGGACCTCTTTGTATACATTTTGACTTACTTGGATCAAAATTTCAATGATTTGTATAGTCATGACATTTAATTGTAAAATCGAAAATTTTCAAAAAATGTTTTTTCTATCGAAAAATGTCAAATTTGATCATTTTTGGCTTATTTGTACTTAGTCCAGTCATGAAGGACCTCTTTGTATACATTTAGACTTACTCAGATCAAAATTTCAATGATTTGTATAGTCATGACTCTCATGTTGAAAAATCGGAAATTTTCAAAAAATGTTTTTTCTATCGAAAAAATGTCAAATTTGATCATTTTTGGCTTATTTATACTTAGTCCAGTCATAAAGGACCTCTATGTATACATTTTGACATACTTGGATCAAAATTTCAATTATTTTTATAGTCATGACTCTCATGTTGAAAAATCGAAAATTTTCAAAAAATTTTTTTTCTATTGAAAAATGTCAAATTTGATCATCTTTGGCTTATTTATACTTAGTCCAGTCTTTAAGGATCTCTATGTATACATTTTGACTTATTTGGATCAAAATTTCAATGATTTGTATAGTCATGACTCTCATGTTGAAAAATCGAAAATTTTCAAAAAATGTTTTTTCTATCGAAAAATGTCCAAATTGTTCATTTTTGGCTTATTTATACTTAGTCCAGTCATATAGGACCTCTATGTATACATTTTGACTTACTTGGATCAAAATTTCAATGATTTGTATATTCATGACTCTCATGTTGAAAAATCCAAAATTTTCAAAAAATGTTTTTTCTATCGAAAAATGTCAAATTTGATCATCTTTGACTTATTTATACTTAGTCCAGTCATAAAGGACCTCTATGTATACATTTTGACTTACTTGGATCAAAATTTCAATGATTTGTATAGTCATGACTCTCATGTTGAAAAATCGAAAATTTTCAAAAAATGTTTTTTCTATCGAAAAATGTCAAATTTGATCATTTTTGGCTTATTTGTACTTACTCCAGTCATGTAGGACCTCTTTGTATACATTTTGACTTACTAAGATCAAAATTTCAATGATTTGTATAGTCATGACTCTCATGTTAAAAATTCGGAAATTTTCAAAAAATGTTTTTTCAATCGAAAAATGTCAAATTTGATCATTTTTGGTTTATTTATACTTAGTCCAGTCATAAAGGACCTCTATGTATACATTTTAACTTTCTTGGATCAAAATTTCAATGATTTGTATAGTCATGACTCTCATGTTGAAAAATCGAAAAATTTCAAAAAATGTTTTTTCTATCGAAAAATGTCAAATTTGATCATTTTTGGCTTATTTCTACTTAGTCCAGTCATTAAAGACCTCTATGTATACATTTTGACTTACTTGGATCAAAATTTCAATGATTTGTATAGTCATGACTCTCATGTTGAAAAATCGAAAATTTTCAAAAAATGTTTTTTTCTATCGAAAAAATGTCAAATTTGATCATTTTTGGCTTATTTATACTTAGTCCAGTCATAAAGGACCTCAATGTATACATTTTGACTTACTTGGATCAAAATTTCAATGATTTGTATAGTCATGATTCTCATGTTGAAAAATCGAAAATTTTCAAAAAATGTTTTTTCTATCGAAAAATGTCAAATTTGATCATTTTTGGCTTATTTCTGCTTAGTCCAGTCATAAAGGACCTCTTTGTATACATTTTAACTTTCTTGGATCAAAATTTTAATGATTTGTTTAGTCATGACTCTCATGTTGAAAAATCGAAAATTTTCAAAAAATGTTTTTTCTATCGAAAAATTCCAAATTTGATCATTTTTGGGTTATTTATACTTAGTCCAGTCATAAAGGACCTCAATGTATACATTTTGACTTACTTGGATCAAAATTTTAATGATTTGTATAGTCATGACTCTCATATTGAAAAATCGAAAATTTTCTAAAAATGTTTTTTCTATCGAAAAATGTCAAATTTGATCATTTTTGGCTTATTTATACTTAGTCCAGTCATAAAGGACCTCTATGTATACATTTTGACTTACTTGGATCAAAATTTCAATGATTTGTTTAGTCATGACATTCTAGTTGTAAAATCTGAAATTTAAAAAAAATGTTTTTTCTACCGAAAAATGTCAAATTTGATCATTTTTGTCTTATTTATACTTAGTCCAGTCATAAAGGACCTCTTTGTATACACTTTGACTTACTTGGATCAAAATTTCAATGATTTGTATAGTCATGACTCTCATGTTAAAAATCGAAAATTTTCAAAAAATGTTTTTTCTATCGAAAAATGTCAAATGTGATCATTTTTGGCTTATTTATATTTAGTCCAGTCATAAAGAACCTCTTTGTATACATTTTGACTTACTTGGATCAAAATTTCAATGATTTGTATAGTCATGACTCTCATGTTAAAAAATCGAAAATTTTAAAAAAATGTTTTTTCTATCGAAAAATGTCAAATTTGATCATTTTTGGCTTATTTCTACGTAGTCCAGTCAAAAAGGCCCTATAAGTTTACATTTTGACTGATTTGGATCAAAATTTCAATGATTTGTATAGTCATTACATTTTAGTTGTAAAATCGAAAATTTTCAAAAAATGTTTTTTCTATCGAAAAATGTCAAATTTGATCATTTTTGGCTTATTTATACTTAGTAAAGTCATAAAGGACCTCTATGTTTCCATTTTGACTTACTTGGATTTTAGTTTAATGATTTGTATAGTCATGTCTCTCGTGTTGAAAAATCGAAAATTTTCAAAAAATGTTTTTTCTATCGAATGTCAAATATGATCATTTTTGGCTTATTTACACTTAGTCCAGTCATGAAGGACCTCTATGTATACATTTTGACTTACTTGGATCAAAATTTCAATGATTTGTATGGTCATGACTCTCATGTTGAAAAATCGAAAATTTTCAAAAAATGTTCTTTCTATCGAAAAATGTCAAATTTGATCATTTTTGGCTTATTTCTACTTATTCCAGTCATAAAGGACCTCTTTGTGTACATTTTGACTTACTTGGATCAAAATTTCAATGATTTGTTTAGACATGACATTCTAGTTGTAAAATCGGAAATTTTCAAAAATGGTTTTTTCTATCGAAAAATGTCAAATTTGATCATTTTTGGCTTATTTATACTTAGTCCAGTCATAAAGGACCTCTATGTATACATTTTAACTTTCTTGGATCAAAATTTCAATGATTTGTATGGTCATGACTCTCATGTTGAAAAATCGAAAATTTTCAAAAAATGTTCTTTCTATCGAAAAATGTCAAATTTGATCATTTTTGGCTTATTTCTACTTATTCCAGTCATAATGGACCTCTTTGTATACATTTTGACTTACTTGGATCAAAATTTCAATGATTTGTATAGTCATGACATTTAATTGTAAAATCGAAAATTTTCAAAAAATGTTTTTTCTATCGAAAAATGTCAAATTTGATCATTTTTGGCTTATTTGTACTTAGTCCAGTCATGAAGGACCTCTTTGTATACATTTTGACTTACTAAGATCAAAATTTCAATGATTTGTATAGTCATGACTCTCATGTTGAAAAATCGGAAATTTTCAAAAAATGTTTTTTCTATCGAAAAATGTCAAATTTGATCATTTTTGGCTTATTTATACTTAGTCCAGTCATAAAGGACCTCTGTGTATACATTTTGACTTACTTGGATCAAAATTTCAATGATTTGTATAGTCATGACTCTCATGTTGAAAAATCGAAAATTATCAAAAAATGTTTTTTCTGTCGAAAAATGTCAAATTTGATCATTTTTGGCTTATTTATACTTAGTCCAGCCATAAAGGACCTCTATGTATACATTTTGACTTACTTGGATCAAAATTTCAATTATTTGTATAGTCATGACTCTCATGTTGAAAAATCGAAAATTTTCAAAAAATGTTTTTTCTATCGAAAAATGTCAAATTTGATCATATTTGGCTTATTTATACTTAGTCCAGTCATAAAGGACCTCTATGTATACATTCGGACTTACTTGGATCAAAATTTCAATGATTTGTATAGTCATGACATTCTAGTTGTAAAATCGGAAATTTTCAAAAAATGTTTTTTCTATCGAAAAATGTCAGATTTTATCATTTTTGGCTTATTTATACTTAGTCCAGTCATTAAGGACCTCTATGTATACATTTTGACTTACTTCGATCAAAATTTCAATGATTTGTATAGTCATGACTCTCATGTTGAAAAATCGAAAATTATCAAAAAATGTTTTTTCTATCGAAAAATGTCAAATTTGATCATTTTTGGCTTATTTATACTTAGTCCAGTCATAAAGGACCTCTATGTATACTTTTTGACTTACTTGGATCAAAATTTCAATGATTTGTATAGTCATGACTCTCATGTTGAAAAATCGAAAATTTTCAAAAAATGTTTTTTTCTATCGAAAAATTCCAAATTTGATCATTTTTGGCTTATTTCTACTTAGTCCAGTCATAAAGGACCTCTTTGTATACATTTTGACTTACTTGGATCAAAATTTCAATGATTTGTATAGTTATGACATTTAATTGTAAAATCGAAAATTTTCAAAAAATGTTTTTTTCGATAGAAAAATTCCAAATTTGATCATTTTTGGCTTATTTCTACTTAGTCCAGTCACAAAGGACCTCTTTGTATACATTTTGACTTACTTGGATCAAAATTTCAATGATTTGTATAGTCATGACTCTCATGTTGAAAAATCGGAAATTTTCAAAAAATGTTTTTTCTATCGAAAAATGTCAAATTTGATCATTTTTGGCTTATTTATACTTAGTCCAGTCATAAAGGACCTCTATGTATACATTTTAACTTTCTTGGATCAAAATTTCAATGATTTGTATAGTCATGACTCTCATGTTGAAAAATCGAAAAATTTCAAAAAATGTTTTTTCTATCGAAAAATGTCAAATTTGATCATTTTTGGCTTATTTCTACTTAGTCCAGTCATAAAGGACCTCTATGTATACATTTTAACTTTCTTGGATCAAAATTTCAATGATTTGTATAGTCATGACTCTCATGTTGAAAAATCGGAAATTTTCAAAAAATGTTTTTTCTATCGATAAATGTCAAATTTGATCATTTTTGGATTATTTATACTTAGTCCAGTCATAAAGGACCTCTTTGTATACATTTTGACTTACTGGGATCAAAATTTCAATGATTTGTATAGTCATGACAATCTTGTTGTAAAATCGGAAATTTTCAAAAAATAATTTTTCTATCGAAAAATGTCAAATTTGATCATCTTTGGCTTATTTATACTTAGTCCAGTCTTTAAGGACCTCTATGTATACATTTTGACTTATTTGGATCAAAATTTCAATGATTTGTATAGTCATGACTCTCATGTTGAAAATTCGAAAATTTTCAAAAAATGTTTTTTCTATCGAAAAATGTCCAAATTGTTCATTTTTGGCTTATTTATACTTAGTCCAGTCATATAGGACCTCTATGTATACATTTTGACTTACTTGGATCAAAATTTCAATGATTTGTATAGTCATGACTCTCATGTTGAAAAATCCAAAATTTTCAAAAAATGTTTTTTCTATCGAAAAATGTCAAATTTGATCATCTTTGACTTATTTATACTTAGTCCAGTCATAAAGGACCTCTATGTATACATTTTGACTTACTTGGATCAAAATTTCAATGATTTGTATAGTCATGACTCTCATGTTGAAAAATCGAAAATTTTCAAAAAATGTTTTTTCTATCCAAAAATGTTAAATTTGATCATTTTTGCTTAGTCCAGTCATAAAGGACCTCTATGTATACATTTTGACTTACTTGGATCAAAATTTCAATTATTTGTATAGTCATGACTCTCATGTTGAAAAATCGAAAATTTTCAAAAAATGTTTTTTCTATCGAAAAATGTCCAATTTGATCATTTTTGGCTTATTTGTACTTACTCCAGTCATGTAGGACCTCTTTGTTTACATTTTGACTTACTAAGATCAAAATTTCAATGATTTGTATAGTCATGACTCTCATGTTAAAAATTCGGAAATTTTCAAAAAATGTTTTTTCTATCGAAAAATGTCAAATTTGATCATTTTTGGCTTATTTATACTTAGTCCAGTTATAAAGGACCTCTATGTATACATTTTAACTTTCTTGGATCAAAATTTCAATGATTTGTATAGTCATGACTCTCATGTTGAAAAATCGGAAATTTTCAAAAAATGTTTTTTCTATCGAAAAATGTCAAATTTGATCATTTTTGGCTTATTTATACTTAGTCCAGTCATAAAGGACCTCTATGTATACATTTTAACTTTCTTGGATCAAAATTTCAATGATTTGTATAGTCATGACTCTCATGTTGAAAAATCGAAAAATTTCAAAAAATGTTTTTTCTATCGAAAAATGTCAAATTTGATCATTTTTGGCTTATTTCTACTTAGTCCAGTCATTAAAGACCTCTATGTATACATTTTGACTTACTTGGATCAAAATTTCAATGATTTGTATAGTCATGACTCTCATGTTGAAAAATCGAAAATTTTCAAAAAATGTTTTTTTTATCGAAAAATGTCAAATTTGATCATTTTTGGCTTATTTATACTTAGTCCAGTCATAAAGGACCTCAATGTATACATTTTGACTTACTTGGATCAAAATTTCAATGATTTGTATAGTCATGATTCTCATGTTGAAAAATCGAAAATTTTCAAAAAATGTTTTTTCTATCGAAAAATGTCAAATTTGATCATTTTTGGCTTATTTATACTTAGTCCAGTCACAAAGGACCTCTTTGTATACATTTTGACTTACTTGGATCAAAATTTCAATGATTTGTATAGTCATGACTCTCATGTTGAAAAATCGAAAATTTTCAAAAAATGTTTTTTCTATCGAAAAATGTCAAATTCGATCATTTTTGGCTTATTTCTACTTAGTCCAGTCATTAAGGACCTCTATGTATACATTTTGACTTACTGGGATCAAAATTTCAATGATTTGTATAGTCATGACTCTCATGTTGAAAAATCGAAAATTTTCAAAAAATGTTTTTTCTATCGAAAAATGTCAAATTTGATCATTTTTGGCTTATTTATACTTAGTCCAGTCATAAAGGACCTCTTTGTATACACTTTGACTTACTTGGATCAAAATTTCAATGATTTGTATAGTCATGACTCTCATGTTGAAAATCGAAAATTTTCAAAAAATGTTTTTTCTATCGAAAAATGTCAAATGTGATCATTTTTGGCTTATTTATACTTAGTCCAGTCATAAAGAACCTCTTTGTATACATTTTGACTTACTTGGATCAAAATTTCAATGATTTGTATAGTCATGACTCTCATGTTAAAAAATCGAAAATTTTAAAAAAATGTTTTTTCTATCGAAAAATGTCAAATTTGATCATTTTTGGCTTATTTCTACGTAGTCCAGTCAAAAAGGCCCTATAAGTTTACATTTTGACTTACTTGGATCAAAATTTCAATGATTTGTATAGTCATGACATTTTAGTTGTAAAATCGAAAATTTTCAAAAAATGTTTTTTCTATCGAAAAATGTCAAATTTGATCATTTTTGGCTTATTTATACTTAGTAAAGTCATAAAGGACCTCTATGTTTCCATTTTGACTTACTTGGATTTTAGTTTAATGATTTGTATAGTCATGTCTCTCGTGTTGAAAAATCGAAAATTTTCAAAAAATGTTTTTTCTATCGAATGTCAAATATGATCATTTTTGGCTTATTTACACTTAGTCCAGTCATGAAGGACCTCTATGTATACATTTTGACTTACTTGGATCAAATTTTCAATGATTTGTATGGTCATGACTCTCATGTTGAAAAATCGAAAATTTTCAAAAAATGTTCTTTCTATCGAAAAATGTCAAATTTGATCATTTTTGGCTTATTTCTACTTATTCCAGGCATAAAGGACCTCTTTGTGTACATTTTGACTTACTTGGATCAAAATTTCAATGATTTGTTTAGACATGATATTCTAGTTGTAAAATCGGAAATTTTCAAAAATGGTTTTTTCTATCGAAAAATGTCAAAGTTGATCATTTTTGGCTTATTTATACTTAGTCCAGTCATAAAGGACCTCTATGTATACATTTTAACTTTCTTGGATCAAAATTTCAATGATTTGTATGGTCATGACTCTCATGTTGAAAAATCGAAAATTTTCAAAAAATGTTCTTTCTATCGAAAAATGTCAAATTTTATCATTTTTGGCTTATTTCTACTTATTCCAGTCATAAAGGACCTCTTTGTATACATTTTGACTTACTTGGATCAAAATTTCAATGATTTGTATAGTCATGACATTTAATTGTAAAATCGAAAATTTTCAAAAAATGTTTTTTCTATCGAAAAATGTCAAATTTGATCATTTTTGGCTTATTTGTACTTAGTCCAGTCATGAAGGACCTCTTTGTATACATTTTGACTTACTAAGATCAAAATTTCAATGATTTGTATAGTCATGACTCTCATGTTGAAAAATCGGAAATTTTCAAAAAATGTTTTTTCTATCGAAAAATGTCAAATTTGATCATTTTTGGCTTATTTATACTTAGTCCAGTCATAAAGGACCTCTGTGTATACACTTTGACTTACTTGGATCAAAATTTCAATGATTTGTATAGTCATGACTCTCATGTTGAAAAATCGAAAATTATCAAAAAATGTTTTTTCTGTCGAAAAATGTCAAATTTGATCATATTTGGCTTATTTATACTTAGTCCAGTCATAAAGGACCTCTATGTATACATTTTGACTTACTTGGATCAAAATTTCAATGATTTGTATAGTCATGACATTCTAGTTGTAAAATCGGAAATTTTCAAAAAATGTTTTTTCTATCGAAAAATGTCAAATTTTATCATTTTTGGCTTATTTATACTTAGTCCAGTCATTAAGGACCTCTATGTATACATTTTGACTTACTTCGATCAAAATTTCAATGATTTGTATAGTCATGACTCTCATGTTGAAAAATCGAAAATTATCAAAAAATGTTTTTTCTATCGAAAAATGTCAAATTTGATCATTTTTGGCTTATTTATACTTAGTCCAGTCATAAAGGACCTCTATGTATACATTTTGACTTACTTGGATCAAAATTTCAATGATTTGTATAGTCATGACTCTCATGTTGAAAAATCGAAAATTTTCAAAAAATGTTTTTTCTATCGAAAAATTCCAAATTTGATCATTTTTGGCTTATTTCTACTTAGTCCAGTCATAAAGGACCTCTTTGTATACATTTTGACTTACTTGGATCAAAATTTCAATGATTTGTATAGTTATGACATTTAATTGTAAAATCGAAAATTTTCAAAAAATGTTTTTTCGATAGAAAAATTCCAAATTTGATCATTTTTGGCTTATTTCTACTTAGTCCAGTCACAAATTACCTCTTTGTATACATTTTGACTTACTTGGATCAAAATTTCAATGATTTGTATAGTCATGACTCTCATGTTGAAAAATCGGAAATTTTCAAAAAATGTTTTTTCTATCGAAAAATGTCAAATTTGATCATTTTTGGCTTATTTATACTTAGTCCAGTCATAAAGGACCTCTATGTATACATTTTAACTTTCTTGGATCAAAATTTCAATGATTTGTATAGTCATGACTCTCATGTTGAAAAATCGAAAAATTTCAAAAAATGTTTTTTCTATCGAAAAATGTCAAATTTGATCATTTTTGGCTTATTTCTACTTAGTCCAGTCATAAAGGACCTCTATGTATACATTTAAACTTTCTTGGATCAAAATTTCAATGATTTGTATAGTCATGACTCTCATGTTGAAAAATCGGAAATTTTCAAAAAATGTTTTTTCTATCGAAAAATGTCAAATTTGATCATTTTTGGATTATTTATACTTAGTCCAGTCATAAAGGACCTCTTTGTATACATTTTGACTTACTGGGATCAAAATTTCAATGATTTGTATAGTCATGACAATCTTGTTGAAAAATCGGAAATTTTCAAAAAATGTTTTTTCTATCGAAAAATGTCAAATTTGATCATTTTTGGCTTATTTATACTTAGTCCAGTCTTTAAGGACCTCTATGTATACATTTTGACTTATTTGGATCAAAATTTCAATGATTTGTATAGTCATGACTCTCATGTTGAAAAATCGAAAATTTTCAAAAAATGTTTTTTCTATCGAAAAATGTCCAAATTGTTCATTTTTGGCTTATTTATACTTAGTCCAGTCATATAGGACCTCTATGTATACATTTTGACTTACTTGGATCAAAATTTCAATGATTTGTATAGTCATGACTCTCATGTTGAAAAATCCAAAATTTTCAAAAAATGTTTTTTCTATCGAAAAATGTCAAATTTGATCATCTTTGACTTATTTATACTTAGTCCAGTCATAAAGGACCTCTATGTATACATTTTGACTTACTTGGATCAAAATTTCAATGATTTGTATAGTCATGACTCTCATGTTGAAAAATCGAAAACTTTCAAAAATTGTTTTTTTTATCGAAAAATGTCAAATTTGATCATTTTTGGCTTATTTATACTTAGTCCAGTCATAAAGGACCTCAATGTATACATTTTGACTTACTTGGATCAAAATTTCAATGATTTGTATAGTCATGACTCTCATGTTGAAAAATCGGAAATTTTCAAAAAATGTTTTTTCTATCGAAAAATGTCAAATTTGATCATTTTTGGCTTATTTATACTTAGTCCAGTCATAAAGGACCTCTATGTATACATTTTAACTTTCTTGGATCAAAATTTCAATGATTTGTATAGTCATGACTCTCATGTTGAAAAATCGAAAAATTTCAAAAAATGTTTTTTCTATCGAAAAATGTCAAATTTGATCATTTTTGGCTTATTTCTACTTAGTCCAGTCATTAAAGACCTCTATGTATACATTTTGACTTACTTGGATCAAAATTTCAATGATTTGTATAGTCATGACTCTCATGTTGAAAAATCGAAAATTTTCAAAAAATGTTTTTTTTATCGAAAAATGTCAAATTTGATCATTTTTGGCTTATTTATACTTAGTCCAGTCATAAAGGACCTCAATGTATACATTTTGACTTACTTGGATCAAAATTTCAATGATTTGTATAGTCATGATTCTCATGTTGAAAAATCGAAAATTTTCAAAAAATGTTTTTTCTATCGAAAAATGTCAAATTTGATCATTTTTGGCTTATTTATACTTAGTCCAGTCACAAAGGACCTCTTTGTATACATTTTGACTTACTTGGATCAAAATTTCAATGATTTGTATAGTCATGACTCTCATGTTGAAAAATCGAAAATTTTCAAAAAATGTTTTTTCTATCGAAAAATGTCAAATTCGATCATTTTTGGCTTATTTCTACTTAGTCCAGTCATTAAGGACCTCTATGTATACATTTTGACTTACTGGGATCAAAATTTCAATGATTTGTATAGTCATGATTCTCATGTTGAAAAATCGAAAATTTTCAAAAAATGTTTTTTCTATCGAAAAATGTCAAATTTGATCATTTTTGGCTTATTTATACTTAGTCCAGTCACAAAGGACCTCTTTGTATACACTTTGACTTACTTGGATCAAAATTTCAATGATTTGTATAGTCATGACTCTCATGTTGAAAATCGAAAATTTTCAAAAAATGTTTTTTCTATCGAAAAATGTCAAATGTGATCATTTTTGGCTTATTTATACTTAGTCCAGTCATAAAGAACCTCTTTGTATACATTTTGACTTACTTGGATCAAAATTTCAATGATTTGTATAGTCATGACTCTCATGTTAAAAAATCGAAAATTTTAAAAAAATGTTTTTTCTATCGAAAAATGTCAAATTTGATCATTTTTGGCTTATTTCTACGTAGTCCAGTCAAAAAGGCCCTATAAGTTTACATTTTGACTTATTTGGATCAAAATTTCAATGATTTGTATAGTCATGACATTTTAGTTGTAAAATCGAAAATTTTCAAAAAATGTTTTTTCTATCGAAAAATGTCAAATTTGATCATTTTTGGCTTATTTATACTTAGTAAAGTCATAAAGGACCTCTATGTTTCCATTTTGACTTACTTGGATTTTAGTTTAATGATTTGTATAGTCATGTCTCTCGTGTTGAAAAATCGAAAATTTTCAAAAAATGTTTTTTCTATCGAATGTCAAATATGATCATTTTTGGCTTATTTACACTTAGTCCAGTCATGAAGGACCTCTATGTATACATTTTGACTTACTTGGATCAAATTTTCAATGATTTGTATGGTCATGACTCTCATGTTGAAAAATCGAAAATTTTCAAAAAATGTTCTTTCTATCGAAAAATGTCAAATTTGATCATTTTTGGCTTATTTCTACTTATTCCAGGCATAAAGGACCTCTTTGTGTACATTTTGACTTACTTGGATCAAAATTTCAATGATTTGTTTAGACATGACATTCTAGTTGTAAAATCGGAAATTTTCAAAAATGGTTTTTTCTATCGAAAAATGTCAAAGTTGATCATTTTTGGCTTATTTATACTTAGTCCAGTCATAAAGGACCTCTATGTATACATTTTAACTTTCTTGGATCAAAATTTCAATGATTTGTATGGTCATGACTCTCATGTTGAAAAATCGAAAATTTTCAAAAAATGTTCTTTCTATCGAAAAATGTCAAATTTTATCATTTTTGGCTTATTTCTACTTATTCCAGTCATAAAGGACCTCTTTGTATACATTTTGACTTACTTGGATCAAAATTTCAATGATTTGTATAGTCATGACATTTAATTGTAAAATCGAAAATTTTCAAAAAATGTTTTTTCTATCGAAAAATGTCAAATTTGATCATTTTTGGCTTATTTGTACTTAGTCCAGTCATGAAGGACCTCTTTGTATACATTTTGACTTACTAAGATCAAAATTTCAATGATTTGTATAGTCATGACTCTCATGTTGAAAAATCGGAAATTTTCAAAAAATGTTTTTTCTATCGAAAAATGTCAAATTTGATCATTTTTGGCTTATTTATACTTAGTCCAGTCATAAAGGACCTCTGTGTATACATTTTGACTTACTTGGATCAAAATTTCAATGATTTGTATAGTCATGACTCTCATGTTGAAAAATCGAAAATTATCAAAAAATGTTTTTTCTGTCGAAAAATGTCAAATTTGATCATATTTGGCTTATTTATACTTAGTCCAGTCATAAAGGACCTCTATGTATACATTTTGACTTACTTGGATCAAAATTTCAATGATTTGTATAGTCATGACATTCTAGTTGTAAAATCGGAAATTTTCAAAAAATGTTTTTTCTATCGAAAAATGTCAAATTTTATCATTTTTGGCTTATTTATACTTAGTCCAGTCATTAAGGACCTCTATGTATACATTTTGACTTACTTCGATCAAAATTTCAATGATTTGTATAGTCATGACTCTCATGTTGAAAAATCGAAAATTATCAAAAAATGTTTTTTCTATCGAAAAATGTCAAATTTGATCATTTTTGGCTTATTTATACTTAGTCCAGTCATAAAGGACCTCTATGTATACATTTTGACTTACTTGGATCAAAATTTCAATGATTTGTATAGTCATGACTCTCATGTTGAAAAATCGAAAATTTTCAAAAAATGTTTTTTCTATCGAAAAATTCCAAATTTGATCATTTTTGGCTTATTTCTACTTAGTCCAGTCATAAAGGACCTCTTTGTATACATTTTGACTTACTTGGATCAAAATTTCAATGATTTGTATAGTTATGACATTTAATTGTAAAATCGAAAATTTTCAAAAAATGTTTTTTCGATAGAAAAATTCCAAATTTGATCATTTTTGGCTTATTTCTACTTATTCCAGTCACAAATTACCTCTTTGTATACATTTTGACTTACTTGGATCAAAATTTCAATGATTTGTATAGTCATGACTCTCATGTTGAAAAATCGGAAATTTTCAAAAAATGTTTTTTCTATCGAAAAATGTCAAATTTGATCATTTTTGGCTTATTTATACTTAGTCCAGTCATAAAGGACCTCTATGTATACATTTTAACTTTCTTGGATCAAAATTTCAATGATTTGTATAGTCATGACTCTCATGTTGAAAAATCGAAAAATTTCAAAAAATGTTTTTTCTATCGAAAAATGTCAAATTTGATCATTTTTGGCTTATTTCTACTTAGTCCAGTCATAAAGGACCTCTATGTATACATTTAAACTTTCTTGGATCAAAATTTCAATGATTTGTATAGTCATGACTCTCATGTTGAAAAATCGGAAATTTTCAAAAAATGTTTTTTCTATCGAAAAATGTCAAATTTGATCATTTTTGGATTATTTATACTTAGTCCAGTCATAAAGGACCTCTTTGTATACATTTTGACTTACTGGGATCAAAATTTCAATGATTTGTATAGTCATGACAATCTTGTTGAAAAATCGGAAATTTTCAAAAAATGTTTTTTCTATCGAAAAATGTCAAATTTGATCATCTTTGGCTTATTTATACTTAGTCCAGTCTTTAAGGACCTCTATGTATACATTTTGACTTATTTGGATCAAAATTTCAATGATTTGTATAGTCATGACTCTCATGTTGAAAAATCGAAAATTTTCAAAAAATGTTTTTTCTATCGAAAAATGTCCAAATTGTTCATTTTTGGCTTATTTATACTTAGTCCAGTCATATAGGACCTCTATGTATACATTTTGACTTACTTGGATCAAAATTTCAATGATTTGTATAGTCATGACTCTCATGTTGAAAAATCCAAAATTTTCAAAAAATGTTTTTTCTATCGAAAAATGTCAAATTTGATCATCTTTGACTTATTTATACTTAGTCCAGTCATAAAGGACCTCTATGTATACATTTTGACTTACTTGGATCAAAATTTCAATGATTTGTATAGTCATGACTCTCATGTTGAAAAATCGAAAATTTTCAAAAAATGTTTTTTCTATCGAAAAATGTCAAATTTGATCATTTTTGGCTTATTTGTACTTACTCCAGTCATGTAGGACCTCTTTGTATACATTTTGACTTACTAAGATCAAAATTTCAATGATTTGTATAGTCATGACTCTCATGTTGAAAAATCGGAAATTTTCAAAAAATGTTTTTTCTATCGAAAAATGTCAAATTTGATCATTTTTGGCTTATTTATACTTAGTCCAGTCATAAAGGACCTCTATGTATACATTTTGACTTACTTGGATCAAAATTTCAATGATTTGTATAGTCATGACTCTCATGTTGAAAAATCGAAAATTTTCAAAAAATGTTTTTTCTATCGAAAAATTCCAAATTTGATCATTTTTGGCTTATTTCTACTTAGTCCAGTCATAAAGGACCTCTTTGTATACATTTTGACTTACTTGGATCAAAATTTCAATGATTTGTATAGTCATGACATTTAATTGTAAAATCGAAAATTTTCAAAAAATGTTTTTTCGATAGAAAAATTCCAAATTTGATCATTTTTGGCTTATTTCTACTTAGTCCAGTCACAAAGGACCTCTTTGTATACATTTTGACTTACTTGGATCAAAATTTCAATGATTTGTATAGTCATGACTCTCATGTTGAAAAATCGGAAATTTTCAAAAAATGTTTTTTCTATCGAAAAATGTCAAATTTGATCATTTTTGGCTTATTTATACTTAGTCCAGTCATAAAGGACCTCAATGTATACATTTTAACTTTCTTGGATCAAAATTTCAATGATTTGTATAGTCATGACTCTCATGTTGAAAAATCGAAAAATTTCAAAAAATGTTTTTTCTTTCGAAAAATGTCAAATTTGATCATTTTTGGCTTATTTCTACTTAGTCCAGTCATAAAGGACCTCTATGTATACATTTTAACTTTCTTGGATCAAAATTTCAATGATTTGTATAGTCATGACTCTCATGTTGAAAAATCGGAAATTTTCAAAAAATGTTTTTTCTATCGAAAAATGTAAAATTTGATCATTTTTGGCTTATTTATACTTAGTCCAGTCATAAAGAACCTCTTTGTATACATTTTGACTTACTGGGATCAAAATTTCAATGATTTGTATAGTCATGACAATCTTGTTGAAAAATCGGAAATTTTCAAAAAATGTTTTTTTTATCGAAAAATGTCAAATTTGATCATCTTTGGCTTATTTATACTTAGTCCAGTCTTTAAGGACCTCTTTGTATACATTTTGACTTATTTGGATCAAAATTTCAATGATTTGTATAGTCATGACTCTCATGTTGAAAAATCGAAAATTTTCAAAAAATGTTTTTTCTATCGAAAAATGTCCAAATTGTTCATTTTTGGCTTATTTATACTTAGTCCAGTCATATAGGACCTCTATGTATACATTTTGACTTACTTGGATCAAAATTTCAATGATTTGTATAGTCATGACTCTCATGTTGAAAAATCCAAAATTTTCAAAAAATGTTTTTTCTATCGAAAAATGTCAAATTTGATCATCTTTGACTTATTTATACTTAGTCCAGTCATAAAGGACCTCTATGTATACATTTTGACTTACTTGGATCAAAATTTCAATGATTTGTATAGTCATGACTCTCATGTTGAAAAATCGAAAATTTTCAAAAAATGTTTTTTCTATCGAAAAATGTCAAATTTGATCATTTTTGGCATATTTGTACTTACTCCAGTCATGTAGGACCTCTTTGTATACATTTTGACTTACTTAGATCAAAATTTCAATGATTTGTATAGTCATGACTCTCATGTTGAAAAATCCAAAATTTTTAAAAAATGTTTTTTCTATCGAAAAATGTCAAATTTGATCCTCTTTGGCTTATTTATACTTAGTCCAGTCATTAAGGACCTCTATGTATACATTTTGACTTATTTGGATCAAAATTTCAATGATTTGTATAGTCATGACATTTAATTGTAAAATCGAAAATTTTCAAAAAATGTTTTTCTATCGAAAAATTCCAAATTTGATCATTTTTGGCTTATTTCTACTTAGTCCAGTCATAAAGGACCTCTTTGTATACATTTTGACTTACTTGGATCAAAATTTCAATGATTTGTATAGTCATGACTCTCATGTTGAAAAATCGGAAATTTTCAAAAAATGTTTTTTCTATCGAAAAATGTCAAATTTGATCATTTTTGGCTTATTTATACTTAGTCCAGTCATAAAGGACCTCTATGTATACATTTTAACTTTCTTGGATCAAAATTTCAATGATTTGTATAGTCATGACTCTCATGTTGAAAAATCGAAAATTTTCAAAAAATGTTTTTTCTATCGAAAAATGTCAAATTTGATCATTTTTGGCTTATTTCTTCTTAGTCCAGTCATAAAGGACCTCAATGTATACATTTTGACTTACTTGGATCAAAATTTCAATGATTTGTTTAGTCATGACTCTCATGTTGAAAAATCGAAAATTTTCAAAAAATGTTTTTTCTATCGAAAAATGTCAAATTTGATCATTTTTGGCTTATTTCTACTTAGTCCAGTCATAAAGGACCTCTATGTATACATTTTAACTTTCTTGGATCAAAATTTTAATGATTTGTTTAGTCATGACTCTCATGTTGAAAATCGAAAATTTTCAAAAAATGTTTTTTCTATCGAAAAATGTCAAATTTGATCATTTTTGGCTTATTTCTTCTTAGTCCAGTCATAAAGGACCTCAATGTATACATTTTGACTTACTTGGATCAAAATTTCAATGATTTGTTTAGTCATGACTCTCATGTTGAAAAATCGAAAATTTTCAAAAAATGTTTTTTCTATCGAAAAATGTCAAATTTGATCATTTTTGGCTTATTTCTACTTAGTCCAGTCATAAAGGACCTCTATGTATACATTTTAACTTTCTTGGATCAAAATTTTAATGATTTGTTTAGTCATGACTCTCATGTTGAAAAATCGAAAATTTTCAAAAAATGTTTTTTCTATCGAAAAATTCCAAATTTGATCATTTTTGGCTTATTTCTACTTAGTCCAGTCATAAAGGACCTCTTTGTATACATTTTGACTTACTTGGATCAAAATTTCAATGATTTGTATAGTCATGACATTTAATTGTAAAATCGAAAATTTTCAAAAAATGTTTTTTCTATCGAAAAATGTCAAATTTGATCATTTTTGGCTTATTTATACTTAGTCCAGTCATAAAGGACCTCTATGTATACATTTTGACTTACTTGGATCAAAATTTCAATGATTTGTATAGTCATGACTCTCATGTTGAAAAATCCAAAATTTTCAAAAAATGTTTTTTCTATCGAAAAATGTCAAATTTGATCATCTTTGACTTATTTATACTTAGTCCAGTCATAAAGGACCTCTATGTATACATTTTGACTTACTTGGATCAAAATTTCAATGATTTGTATAGTCATGACTCTCATGTTGAAAAATCGAAAATTTTCAAAAAATGTTTTTTCTATCGAAAAATGTCAAATTTGATCATTTTTGGCTTATTTGTACTTACTCCAGTCATGTAGGACCTCTTTGTATACATTTTGACTTACTAAGATCAAAATTTCAATGATTTGTATAGTCATGACTCTCATGTTGAAAAATCGGAAATTTTCAAAAAATGTTTTTTCTATCGAAAAATGTCAAATTTGATCATTTTTGGCTTATTTATACTTAGTCCAGTCATAAAGGACCTCTATGTATACATTTTGACTTACTTGGATCAAAATTTCAATGATTTGTATAGTCATGACTCTCATGTTGAAAAATCGAAAATTTTCAAAAAATGTTTTTTCTATCGAAAAATTCCAAATTTGATCATTTTTGGCTTATTTCTACTTAGTCCAGTCATAAAGGACCTCTTTGTATACATTTTGACTTACTTGGATCAAAATTTCAATGATTTGTATAGTCATGACATTTAATTGTAAAATCGAAAATTTTCAAAAAATGTTTTTTCGATAGAAAAATTCCAAATTTGATCATTTTTGGCTTATTTCTACTAAGTCCAGTCACAAAGGACCTCTTTGTATACATTTTGACTTACTTGGATCAAAATTTCAATGATTTGTATAGTCATGACTCTCATGTTGAAAAATCGGAAATTTTCAAAAAATGTTTTTTCTATCGAAAAATGTCCAAATTGTTCATTTTTGGCTTATTTATACTTAGTCCAGTCATATAGGACCTCTATGTATACATTTTGACTTACTTGGATCAAAATTTCAATGATTTGTATAGTCATGACTCTCATGTTGAAAAATCGAAAATTTTCAAAAAATGTTTTTTCTATCGAAAAATTCCAAATTTGATCATTTTTGGCTTATTTCTACTTAGTCCAGTCATAAAGGACCTCTTTGTATACATTTTGACTTACTTGGATCAAAATTTCAATGATTTGTATAGTCATGACATTTAATTGTAAAATCGAAAATTTTCAAAAAATGTTTTTTCGATAGAAAAATTCCAAATTTGATCATTTTTGGCTTATTTCTACTTAGTCCAGTCACAAAGGACCTCTTTGTATACATTTTGACTTACTTGGATCAAAATTTCAATGATTTGTATAGTCATGACTCTCATGTTGAAAAATCGAAAATTTTCAAAAAATGTTTTTTCTATCGAAAAATGTCAAATTTGATCATTTTTGGCTTATTTGTACTTACTCCAGTCATGTAGGACCTCTTTGTATACATTTTGACTTACTAAGATCAAAATTTCAATGATTTGTATAGTCATGACTCTCATGTTGAAAAATCGGAAATTTTCAAAAAATGTTTTTTTCTATCGAAAAATGTCAAATTTGATCATTTTTGGCTTATTTATACTTAGTCCAGTCATAAAGGACCTCTATGTATACATTTTGACTTACTTGGATCAAAATTTCAATGATTTGTATAGTCATGACTCTCATGTTGAAAAATCGAAAATTTTCAAAAAATGTTTTTTCTATCGAAAAATTCCAAATTTGATCATTTTTGGCTTATTTCTACTTAGTCCAGTCATAAAGGACCTCTTTGTATACATTTTGACTTACTTGGATCAAAATTTCAATGATTTGTATAGTCATGACATTTAATTGTAAAATCGAAAATTTTCAAAAAATGTTTTTTCGATAGAAAAATTCCAAATTTGATCATTTTTGGCTTATTTCTACTTAGTCCAGTCACAAAGGACCTCTTTGTATACATTTTGACTTACTTGGATCAAAATTTCAATGATTTGTATAGTCATGACTCTCATGTTGAAAAATCGGAAATTTTCAAAAAATGTTTTTTCTATCGAAAAATGTCAAATTTGATCATTTTTGGCTTATTTATACTTAGTCCAGTCATAAAGGACCTCAATGTATACATTTTAACTTTCTTGGATCAAAATTTCAATGATTTGTATAGTCATGACTCTCATGTTGAAAAATCGAAAAATTTCAAAAAATGTTTTTTCTATCGAAAAATGTCAAATTTGATCATTTTTGGCTTATTTCTACTTAGTCCAGTCATAAAGGACCTCTATGTATACATTTTAACTTTCTTGGATCAAAATTTCAATGATTTGTATAGTCATGACTCTCATGTTGAAAAATCGGAAATTTTCAAAAAATGTTTTTTCTATCGAAAAATGTCAAATTTGATCATTTTTGGCTTATTTATACTTAGTCCAGTCATAAAGGACCTCTTTGTATACATTTTGACTTACTGGGATCAAAATTTCAATGATTTGTATAGTCATGACAATCTTGTTGAAAAATCGGAAATTTTCAAAAAATGTTTTTTTTATCGAAAAATGTCAAATTTGATCATCTTTGGCTTATTTATACTTAGTCCAGTCTTTAAGGACCTCTTTGTATACATTTTGACTTATTTGGATCAAAATTTCAATGATTTGTATAGTCATGACTCTCATGTTGAAAAATCGAAAATTTTCAAAAAATGTTTTTTCTATCGAAAAATGTCCAAATTGTTCATTTTTGGCTTATTTATACTTAGTCCAGTCATATAGGACCTCTATGTATACATTTTGACTTACTTGGATCAAAATTTCAATGATTTGTATAGTCATGACTCTCATGTTGAAAAATCCAAAATTTTCAAAAAATGTTTTTTCTATCGAAAAATGTCAAATTTGATCATCTTTGACTTATTTATACTTAGTCCAGTCATAAAGGACCTCTATGTATACATTTTGACTTACTTGGATCAAAATTTCAATGATTTGTATAGTCATGACTCTCATGTTGAAAAATCGAAAATTTTCAAAAAATGTTTTTTCTATCGAAAAATGTCAAATTTGATCATTTTTGGCTTATTTGTACTTACTTCAGTCATGTAGGACCTCTTTGTATACATTTTGACTTACTTAGATCAAAATTTCAATGATTTGTATAGTCATGACTCTCATGTTGAAAAATCCAAAATATTTAAAAAATGTTTTTTCTATCGAAAAATGTCAAATTTGATCCTCTTTGGCTTATTTATACTTAGTCCAGTCATTAAGGACCTCTATGTATACATTTTGACTTATTTGGATCAAAATTTCAATGATTTGTATAGTCATGACATTTAATTGTAAAATCGAAAATTTTCAAAAAATGTTTTTCTATCGAAAAATTCCAAATTTGATCATTTTTGGCTTATTTCTACTTAGTCCAGTCATAAAGGACCTCTTTGTATACATTTTGACTTACTTGGATCAAAATTTCAATGATTTGTATAGTCATGACTCTCATGTTGAAAAATCGGAAATTTTCAAAAAATGTTTTTTCTATCGAAAAATGTCAAATTTGATCATTTTTGGCTTATTTATACTTAGTCCAGTCATAAAGGACCTCTATGTATACATTTTAACTTTCTTGGATCAAAATTTCAATGATTTGTATAGTCATGACTCTCATGTTGAAAAATCGAAAATTTTCAAAAAATGTTTTTTCTATCGAAAAATGTCAAATTTGATCATTTTTGGCTTATTTCTTCTTAGTCCAGTCATAAAGGACCTCAATGTATACATTTTGACTTACTTGGATCAAAATTTCAATGATTTGTTTAGTCATGAATCTCATGTTGAAAAATCGAAAATTTTCAAAAAATGTTTTTTCTATCGAAAAATGTCAAATTTGATCATTTTTGGCTTATTTCTACTTAGTCCAGTCATAAAGGACCTCTATGTATACATTTTAACTTTCTTGGATCAAAATTTTAATGATTTGTTTAGTCATGACTCTCATGTTGAAAAATCGAAAATTTTCAAAAAATGTTTTTTCTATCGAAAAATGTCAAATTTGATCATTTTTGGCTTATTTCTTCTTAGTCCAGTCATAAAGGACCTCAATGTATACATTTTGACTTACTTGGATCAAAATTTCAATGATTTGTTTAGTCATGACTCTCATGTTGAAAAATCGAAAATTTTCAAAAAATGTTTTTTCTATCGAAAAATGTCAAATTTGATCATCTTTGACTTATTTATACTTAGTCCAGTCATAAAGGACCTCTATGTATACATTTTGACTTACTTGGATCAAAATTTCAATGATTTGTATAGTCATGACTCTCATGTTGAAAAATCGAAAATTTTCAAAAAATGTTTTTTCTATCGAAAAATGTCAAATTTGATCATTTTTGGCTTATTTGTACTTACTCCAGTCATGTAGGACCTCTTTGTATACATTTTGACTTACTAAGATCAAAATTTCAATGATTTGTATAGTCATGACTCTCATGTTGAAAAATCGGAAATTTTCAAAAAATGTTTTTGCTATCGAAAAATGTCAAATTTGATCATTTTTGGCTTATTTATACTTAGTCCAGTCATGAAGGACCTCTATGTATACATTTTGACTTACTTGGATCAAAATTTCAATGATTTGTATAGTCATGACTCTCATGTTGAAAAATCGAAAATTTTCAAAAAATGTTTTTTCTATCGAAAAATTCCAAATTTGATCATTTTTGGCTTATTTCTACTTAGTCCAGTCATAAAGGACCTCTATGTATACATTTTGACTTACTTGGATCAAAATTTCAATGATTTGTATAGTCATGACATTTAATTGTAAAATCGAAAATTTTCAAAAAATGTTTTTTCGATAGAAAAATTCCAAATTTGATCATTTTTGGCTTATTTCTACTTAGTCCAGTCACAAAGGACCTCTTTGTATACATTTTGACTTACTTGGATCAAAATTTCAATGATTTGTATAGTCATGACTCTCATGTTGAAAAATCGGAAATTTTCAAAAAATGTTTTTTCTATCGAAAAATGTCAAATTTGATCATTTTTGGCTTATTTATACTTAGTCCAGTCATAAAGGACCTCAATGTATACATTTTAACTTTCTTGGATCAAAATTTCAATGATTTGTATAGTCATGACTCTCATGTTGAAAAATCGAAAAATTTCAAAAAATGTTTTTTCTATCGAAAAATGTCAAATTTGATCATTTTTGGCTTATTTCTACTTAGTCCAGTCATAAAGGACCTCTATGTATACATTTTAACTTTCTTGGATCAAAATTTCAATGATTTGTATAGTCATGACTCTCATGTTGAAAAATCGGAAATTTTCAAAAAATGTTTTTTCTATCGAAAAATGTAAAATTTGATCATTTTTGGCTTATTTATACTTAGTCCAGTCATAAAGGACCTCTTTGTATACATTTTGACTTACTGGGATCAAAATTTCAATGATTTGTATAGTCATGACAATCTTGTTGAAAAATCGGAAATTTTCAAAAAATGTTTTTTTTATCGAAAAATGTCAAATTTGATCATCTTTGGCTTATTTATACTTAGTCCAGTCTTTAAGGACCTCTTTGTATACATTTTGACTTATTTGGATCAAAATTTCAATGATTTGTATAGTCATGACTCTCATGTTGAAAAATCGAAAATTTTCAAAAAATGTTTTTTCTATCGAAAAATGTCCAAATTGTTCATTTTTGGCTTATTTATACTTAGTCCAGTCATATAGGACCTCTATGTATACATTTTGACTTACTTGGATCAAAATTTCAATGATTTGTATAGTCATGACTCTCATGTTGAAAAATCCAAAATTTTCAAAAAATGTTTTTTCTATCGAAAAATGTCAAATTTGATCATCTTTGACATATTTATACTTAGTCCAGTCATAAAGGACCTCTATGTATACATTTTGACTTACTTGGATCAAAATTTCAATGATTTGTATAGTCATGACTCTCATGTTGAAAAATCGAAAATTTTCAAAAAATGTTTTTTCTATCGAAAAATGTCAAATTTGATCATTTTTGGCTTATTTGTACTTACTCCAGTCATGTAGGACCTCTTTGTATACATTTTGACTTACTTAGATCAAAATTTCAATGATTTGTATAGTCATGACTCTCATGTTGAAAAATCCAAAATTTTTAAAAAATGTTTTTTCTATCGAAAAATGTCAAATTTGATCCTCTTTGGCTTATTTATACTTAGTCCAGTCATTAAGGACCTCTATGTATACATTTTGACTTATTTGGATCAAAATTTCAATCATTTGTATAGTCATGACATTTAATTGTAAAATCGAAAATTTTCAAAAAATGTTTTTCTATCGATAAATTCCAAATTTGATCATTTTTGGCTTATTTCTACTTAGTCCAGTCATAAAGGACCTCTTTGTATACATTTTGACTTACTTGGATCAAAATTTCAATGATTTGTATAGTCATGACTCTCATGTTGAAAAATCGGAAATTTTCAAAAAATGTTTTTTCGATCGAAAAATGTCAAATTTGATCATTTTTGGCTTATTTATACTTAGTCCAGTCATAAAGGACCTCTATGTATACATTTTAACTTTCTTGGATCAAAATTTCAATGATTTGTATAGTCATGACTCTCATGTTGAAAAATCGAAAAATTTCAAAAAATGTTTTTTCTATCGAAAAATGTCAAATTTGATCATTTTTGGCTTATTTCTACTTAGTCCAGTCATTAAGGACCTCTATGTATACATTTTGACTTACTTGGATCAAAATTTCAATGATTTGTATAGTCATGACTCTCATGTTGAAAAATCGAAAATTTTCAAAAAATGTTTTTTCTATCGAAAAATGTCAAATTTGATCATTTTTGGCTTATTTCTTCTTAGTCCAGTCATAAAGGACCTCAATGTATACATTTTGACTTACTTGGATCAAAATTTCAATGATTTGTTTAGTCATGACTCTCATGTTGAAAAATCGAAAATTTTCATAAAATGTTTTTTCTATCAAAAAATGTAAAATTTGATCATTTTCGGCTTATTTCTACTCATTCCAGTCATAAAGGACCTCTTTGTGTACATTTTGACTTACTTGGATCAAAATTTCAATGATTTGTTTAGACATGACATTCTAGTTGTAAAATCGGAAATTTTCAAAAATTGTTTTTTCTATCGAATGTCAAATATGATCATTTTTGGCTTATTTACACTTAGTCCAGTCATGAAGGACCTCTATGTATACATTTTGACTTACTTGGATCAAAATTTCAATGATTTGTATGGTCATGACTCTCATGTTGAAAAATCGAAAATTTTCAAAAAATGTTCTTTCTATCAAAAATGTCAAATTTGATCATTTTTGGCTTATTTCTACTCATTCCAGTCATAACGGACCTCTTTGTGTACATTTTGACTTACTTGGATCAAAATTTCAATGATTTGTTTAGACATGACATTCTAGTTGTAAAATCGGAAATTTTCAAAAATTGTTTTTTCTATCGAAAAATGTCAAATTTGATTATTTTTGGCTTATTTATACTTAGTCCAGTCATAAAGGACTCCTATGTATACATTTTGACTTACTTGGATCAAAATTTCAATGATTTGTATAGTCACGACTCTCATGTTAAAAAATCGAAAATTTTCAAAAAAGGTTTTTTCTATCGAAAAATGATAAATTTGATCATTTTTGGCTTATTTCTACTTAGTCCATTCATAAAGGACCTCTTTGTATACATTTTGCTTACTTGGATCAAAATTTCAATGATTTGTATAGTCATGAATCTCATGTTGAAAAATCGAAAATTTTCAAAAAATGTTTTTTCTATCAAAAAATGTTTTTTCTATCGAAAAATGTAAAATTTGATCATTTTTGGCTTATTTATACTTAGTCCAGTCATAAAGGACCTCTATGTATACATTTTAACTTTCTTGGATCAAAATTTCAATGATTTGTATAGTCATGACTCTCATGTTGAAAAATCGAAAAATTTCAAAAAATGTTTTTTCTATCGAAAAATGTCAAATTTGATCATTTTTGGCTTATTTCTACTTAGTCCAGTCATTAAGGACCTCTATGTATACATTTTGACTTACTTGGATCAAAATTTCAATGATTTGTATAGTCATGACTCTCATGTTGAAAAATCGAAAATTTTCAAAAAATGTTTTTTCTATCGAAAAATGTCAAATTTGATCATTTTTGGCTTATTTCTTCTTAGTCCAGTCATAAAGGACCTCAATGTATACATTTTGACTTACTTGGATCAAAATTTCAATGATTTGTTTAGTCATGACTCTCATGTTGAAAAATCGAAAATTTTCAAAAAATGTTTTTTCTATCAAAAAATGTAAAATTTGATCATTTTTGGCTTATTTCTACTCATTCCAGTCATAAAGGACCTCTTTGTGTACATTTTGACTTACTTGGATCAAAATTTCAATGATTTGTTTAGACATGACATTCTAGTTGTAAAATCGGAAATTTTCAAAAATTGTTTTTTCTATCGAATGTCAAATATGATCATTTTTGGCTTATTTACACTTAGTCCAGTCATGAAGGACCTCTATGTATACATTTTGACTTACTTGGATCAAAATTTCAATGATTTGTATGGTCATGACTCTCATGTTGAAAAATCGAAAATTTTCAAAAAATGTTCTTTCTATCAAAAATGTCAAATTTGATCATTTTTGGCTTATTTCTACTCATTCCAGTCATAACGGACCTCTTTGTGTACATTTTGACTTACTTGGATCAAAATTTCAATGATTTGTTTAGACATGACATTCTAGTTGTAAAATCGGAAATTTTCAAAAATTGTTTTTTCTATCGAAAAATGTCAAATTTGATTATGTTTGGCTTATTTATACTTAGTCCAGTCATAAAGGACTCCTATGTATACATTTTGACTTACTTGGATCAAAATTTCAATGATTTGTATAGTCACGACTCTCATGTTAAAAAATCGAAAATTTTCAAAAAAGGTTTTTTCTATCGAAAAATGATAAATTTGATCATTTTTGGCTTATTTCTACTTAGTCCATTCATAAAGGACCTCTTTGTATACATTTTGCTTACTTGGATCAAAATTTCAATAATTTGTATAGTCATGAATCTCATGTTGAAAAATCGAAAATTTTCAAAAAATGTTTTTTCTATCAAAAAATGTTTTTTCTATCGAAAAATGTAAAATTTGATCATTTTTGGCTTATTTATACTTAGACCAGTCATAAAGGACCAATATGTATACATTTTGACTTACTTGGATCAAAATTTCAATGATTTGTATAGTCATAACTCTCATGTTGAAAAAGCGAAAATTTTCAAAAAATTTTTTTTTCTGTCGAAAAATGTCAAATTTGATCATTTTTGGCTTATTTATACTTAGTCCAGCCATAAAGGACCTCTATGTTTACATTTTGACTTACTTGGATCAAAATTTCAATGATTTGTATAGTCATGACATTCTAGTTGAAAAATCGAAAATTTTCAAAAAATGTTTTTTCAATCGAAAAATGTCAAATTTGATCATTTTTGGGTTATTTCTACTTAGTCCAGTCATAAAGGACCTCTATGTATACATTTTGACTTACTTGGATCAAAATTTCAATAATTTGTATAGTCATGACTCTCATGTTGAAAAATCGAAAATTTTCAAAAAATGTTTTTCTATCGAAAAATGTCGAATTTGATCATTTTTGGCTTATTTCTACTTAGTCCAGTCATAAAGGACCTCTATGTATACATTTTGACTTACTTGGATCAAAATTTCAATGATTTGTATAGTCATGACTCTCATGTTGAAAAATCGAAAATTTTCAAAAAATGTTTTTTCTATCGAAAAATGTCAAATTTGATCATTTTTGGGTTATTTCTACTTAGTCCAGTCATAAAGGACCTCTATGTATACATTTTGACTTACTTGGATCAAAATTTCAATGATTTGTATAGTCATGACTCTCACGTTGAAAAATCGAAAATTTTCAAAAAATGTTTTTTCTATCGAAAAATGTCGAATTTGATCATTTTTGGCTTATTTCTACTTAGTCCAGTCTTAAAGGACCTCTATGTATACATTTTGACTTACTTGGATCAAAATTTCAATGATTTGTATAGTCATGACTCTCATGTTGAAAAATCGAAAATTTTAAAAAAATGTTTTTTCTATCGAAAAAAGTCAAATTTGATCATTTTTGGCTTATTTCTACGTAGTCCAGTCAAAAAGGCCCTATAAGTTTACATTTTGACTTACTTGGATCAAAATTTCAATGATTTGTATAGTCATGACATTTTAGTTGTAAAATCGAAAATTTTCAAAAAATGTTTTTTCTATCGAAAAATGTCAAATTTGATCATTTTTGGCTTATTTATACTTAGTCCAGTCATAAAGGACCTCTATGTCTCCATTTTGACTTACTTGGATTTTAGTTTAATGATTTGTATAGTCATGACTCTCGTGTTGAAAAATCGAAAATTTTCAAAAAATGTTTTTTCTATCGAATGTCAAATATGATCATTTTTGGCTTATTTACACTTAGTCCAGTCATGAAATACCTCTATGTATACATTTTGACTTACTTGGATCAAAATTTCAATGATTTGTATGGTCATGACTCTCATGTTGAAAAATCGAAAATTTTCAAAAAATGTTCTTTCTATCGAAAAATGTCAAATTTGATCATTTTGGGCTTATTTCTACTCATTCCAGTCATAACGGACCTCTTTGTGTACATTTTGACTTACTGGGATCAAAATTTCAATGATTTGTATAGTCATGACAATCTTGTTGAAAAATCGGAAATTTTCAAAAAATGTTTTTTTTATCGAAAAATGTCAAATTTGATCATCTTTGGCTTATTTATACTTAGTCCAGTCTTTAAGGACCTCTTTGTATACATTTTGACTTACTTGGATCAAATTTCAATGATTTGTATAGTCATGACTCTCATGTTGAAAAATCGAAAATTTTCAAAAAATGTTTTTTTCTATCGAAAAATGTCAAATTTGATCATTTTTGGCTTATTTGTACTTACTCCAGTCATGTAGGACCTCTTTGTATACATTTTGACTTACTTAGATCAAAATTTCAATGATTTGTATAGTCATGACTCTCATGTTGAAAAATCCAAAATTTTTAAAAAATGTTTTTTCTATCGAAAAATGTCAAATTTGATCCTCTTTGGCTTATTTATACTTAGTCCAGTCATTAAGGACCTCTATGTATACATTTTGACTTATTTGGATCAAAATTTCAATGATTTGTATAGTCATGACATTTAATTGTAAAATCGAAAATTTTCAAAAAATGTTTTTCTATCGATAAATTCCAAATTTGATCATTTTTGGCTTATTTCTACTTAGTCCAGTCATAAAGGACCTCTTTGTATACATTTTGACTTACTTGGATCAAAATTTCAATGATTTGTATAGTCATGACTCTCATGTTGAAAAATCGGAAATTTTCAAAAAATGTTTTTTCGATAGAAAAATGTCAAATTTGATCATTTTTGGCTTATTTATACTTAGTCCAGTCATAAAGGACCTCTATGTATACATTTTAACTTTCTTGGATCAAAATTTCAATGATTTGTATAGTCATGACTCTCATGTTGAAAAATCGAAAAATTTCAAAAAATGTTTTTTCTATCGAAAAATGTCAAATTTGATCATTTTTGGCTTATTTCTACTTAGTCCAGTCATTAAGGACCTCTATGTATACATTTTGACTTACTTGGATCAAAATTTCAATGATTTGTATAGTCATGACTCTCATGTTGAAAAATCGAAAATTTTCAAAAAATGTTTTTTCTATCGAAAAATGTCAAATTTGATCATTTTTGGCTTATTTCTTCTTAGTCCAGTCATAAAGGACCTCAATGTATACATTTTGACTTACTTGGATCAAAATTTCAATGATTTGTTTAGTCATGACTCTCATGTTGAAAAATCGAAAATTTTCAAAAAATGTTTTTTCTATCAAAAAATGTAAAATTTGATCATTTTTGGCTTATTTCTACTCATTCCAGTCATAAAGGACCTCTTTGTGTACATTTTGACTTACTTGGATCAAAATTTCAATGATTTGTTTAGACATGACATTCTAGTTGTAAAATCGGAAATTTTCAAAAATTGTTTTTTCTATCGAATGTCAAATATGATCATTTTTGGCTTATTTACACTTAGTCCAGTCATGAAGGACCTCTATGTATACATTTTGACTTACTTGTATCAAAATTTCAATGATTTGTATGGTCATGACTCTCATGTTGAAAAATCGAAAATTTTCAAAAAATGTTCTTTCTATCGAAAAATGTCAAATTTGATCATTTTTGGCTTATTTCTACTCATTCCAGTCATAACGGACCTCTTTGTGTACATTTTGACTTACTTGGATCAAAATTTCAATGATTTGTTTAGACATGACATTCTAGTTGTAAAATCGGAAATTTTCAAAAATTGTTTTTTCTATCGAAAAATGTCAAATTTGATTATGTTTGGCTTATTTATACTTAGTCCAGTCATAAAGGACTCCTATGTATACATTTTGACTTACTTGGATCAAAATTTCAATGATTTGTAGAGTCACGACTCTCATGTTAAAAAATCGAAAATTTTCAAAAAAGGATTTTTCTATCGAAAAATGATAAATTGATCATTTTTGGCTTATTTCTACTTAGTCCATTCATAAAGGACCTCTTTGTATACATTTTGCTTACTTGGATCAAAATTTCAATGATTTGTATAGTCATGAATCTCATGTTGAAAAATCGAAAATTTTCAAAAAATGTTTTTTCTATCAAAAAATGTTTTTTCTATCGAAAAATGTAAAATTTGATCATTTTTGGCTTATTTATACTTAGACCAGTCATAAAGGACCAATATGTATACATTTTGACTTACTTGGATCAAAATTTCAATGATTTGTATAGTCATAACTCTCATGTTGAAAAAGCGAAAATTTTCAAAAAATTTTTTTTTCTGTCGAAAAATGTCAAATTTGATCATTTTTGGCTTATTTATACTTAGTCCAGCCATAAAGGACCTCTATGTTTACATTTTGACTTACTTGGATCAAAATTTCAATGATTTGTATAGTCATGACTCTCATGTTGAAAAATCGAAAATTTTCAAAAAATGTTTTTCTATCGAAAAATGTCGAATTTGATCATTTTTGGCTTATTTCTACTTAGTCCAGTCATAAAGGACCTCTATGTATACATTTTGACTTACTTGGATCAAAATTTCAATGATTTGTATAGTCATGACTCTCATGTTGAAAAATCGAAAATTTTCAAAAAATGTTTTTTCTATCGAAAAATGTCAAATTTGATCATTTTTGGGTTATTTCTACTTAGTCCAGTCATAAAGGACCTCTATGTATACATTTTGACTTACTTGGATCAAAATTTCAATGATTTGTATAGTCATGACTCTCACGTTGAAAAATCGAAAATTTTCAAAAAATGTTTTTTCTATCGAAAAATGTCGAATTTGATCATTTTTGGCTTATTTCTACTTAGTCCAGTCTTAAAGGACCTCTATGTATACATTTTGACTTACTTGGATCAAAATTTCAATGATTTGTATAGTCATGACTCTCATGTTGAAAAATCGAAAATTTTCAAAAAATGTTTTTTCTATCGAATGTCAAATATGATCATTTTTGGCTTATTTACACTTAGTCCAGTCATGAAATACCTCTATGTATACATTTTGACTTACTTGGATCAAAATTTCAATGATTTGTATGGTCATGACTCTCATGTTGAAAAATCGAAAATTTTCAAAAAATGTTTTTTCTATCGAAAAATGTCGAATTTGATCATTTTTGGCTTATTTCTACTTAGTCCAGTCTTAAAGGACCTCTATGTATACATTTTGACTTACTTGGATCAAAATTTCAATGATTTGTATAGTCATGACTCTCATGTTGAAAAATCGAAAATTTTCAAAAAATGTTTTTTCTATCGAATGTCAAATATGATCATTTTTGGCTTATTTACACTTAGTCCAGTCATGAAATACCTCTATGTATACATTTTGACTTACTTGGATCAAAATTTCAATGATTTGTATAGTCATAACTCTCATGTTGAAAAAGCGAAAATTTTCAAAAAATTTTTTTTTCTGTCGAAAAATGTCAAATTTGATCATTTTTGGCTTATTTATACTTAGTCCAGTCATAAAGGACCTCTATGTATACATTTTAACTTACTTGGATCAAAATTTCAATGATTTGTATAGTCATGACTCTCATGTTGAAAAATCGAAAATTTTCAAAAAATGTTTATTCTATCGAAAAATGTCAAATTTGATCATTTTTGGCTTATTTATACTTAGTCCAGTCATAAAGGAACTCTGGGTATACATTTTGACTTACTTGGATCAAAATTTCAATGATTTGTATAGTCATTACTCTCATGTTGAAAAATCGAAAATTTTCAAAAAATGTTTTTTCTATCGAAAAATGTCAAATTTGATCATTTTTAGCTTATTTATACTTAGTCCAGTCATGAAGGACCTCTATGTATACATTTTGACTTACTTGGATCAAAATTTCAATGATTTGTATAGTCATGACTCTCATGTTGAAAAATCGAAAATTATCAAAAATTGTTTTTTCTATTAAAAAATGTCAAATTTGATCATTTTTGGCTTATTTCTACTTAGTCCAGTCATAAAGGACCTCTATGTATACAATTTGACTTACTTGGATCAAAATTTCAATGATTTGTATAGTCATGACTCTCATGTTGAAAAATCGAAAATTTGCAAAAAATGTTTTTTCTATCGAAAAATGTCAAATTTGATCATTTTTGGCTTATTTATACTTAGTCCAGTTATAAAGGACCTCTATGTATCCATTTTGACTTACTTGGATCAAAATTTCAATGATTTGTATAGTCATTACTCTCATGTTGAAAAATCGAAAATTTTCAAAAAATGTTTTTTCTATCGAAAAATGTCAATTTTGATCATTTTTGGCTTATTTCTACTTAGTCCAGTCATAAAGGACCTCTATTTAGACATTTTGACTTACTTGGATCAAAATTTCAATGATTTGTATAGTCATGACATTTTAGTTGTAAAATCGGAAATTTTCAAAAAATGTTTTTTCTATCGAAAAATGTCAAATTTGATCATTTTTGGCTTACTTATACTTAGTCCAGTCATAAAGGACCTCTATGTATACATTTTGACTTACTTGGATCAAAATTTCAATGATTTGTATAGTCATGACTCTCATGTTGAAAAATCGAAAATTTTCAAAAAATGTTTTTTCTATCGAAAAATGTCAAATTTGATCATTTTTGGCTTATTTCTACTTAGTCCAATCATAAAGGACCTCTATGTATACATTTTGACTTACTTGGATCAAAATTTCAATAATTTGTATAGTCATGACTCTCATGTTGAAAAGTCGAAAATTTTAAAAAAATGTTTTTTCTATCGAAAAATGTCAATTTTGATCATTTTTGGCCTATTTATACTTAGTCCAGTCATAAAGGACCTCTATGTATACATTTTGACTTACTTGGATCAAAATTTCAATGATTTGTATAGTCATTACTCTCATGTTGAATAATCGAAAATTTTCAAAAAATGTTTTTTCTATCGAAAAATGTCAAATTTGATCATTTTTGGCTTACTTATACTTTGTCCAGTCATAAATGACCTCTTTGTATACATTTTGACTTACTTGGATCAAAATTTCAATGATTTGTATAGTCATGATTCTCATGTTGAAAAATCGAAAATTTTCAAAAAATGTTTTTTTTAATCGAAAAATGTCAATTTTGATCATTTTTGGCTTATTTATACTTAGTCCAGTCATAAAGGACCTCTATGTATACATTTTGACTTACTTGGATCAAAATTTCAATGATTTGTATAGTTATGACTCTCATTTTGAAAAATCGAAAATTTTCAAAAAATGTTTTTTCTATCGAAAAATGTCAAATTTGATCATTTTTTGCTTATTTTTACTTAGTCCAGTCATAAAGGACCTCTATGTATACATTTTGACTTACTTGGATCAAAATTTCAATGATTTGTATAGTCATGATTCTCATGTTGAAAAATCGAAAATTTTCAAAAAATGTTTTTTTTAATCGAAAAATGTCAAATTTCATCATTTTTGGCTTATTTATACTTAGTCCAGTCATAAAGGACCTCTATATATACATTTTGACTTACTTGGATCCAAATTTCAATGATTTGTATAGTTATGACATTCTAGTTGTAAAATCGGAAATTTTCAAAAAATGTTTTTTCTATCGAAAAATGTCAAATTTGATTATTTTTGGCTTATTTATACTTAGTCCCGTCATTAAGGACCTCTATGTATACATTTTGACTTACTTGGATCAAAATTTCAATGATTTGTATAGTCATGACATTCTAGTTGTAAAATCGAAAATTTTCAAAAAATGTTTTTTCTTTCGAAAAATGTCAAATTTGATCATTTTTGGCTTATTTATACTTGGTCCAGTCATAAACTTCCTCTATGTATACATTTTGACTTACTTGGATAAAAATTTCAATGATTTGTATAGTCATGACATTCTAGTTGTAAAATCGGAAATTTTCAAAAAATGTTTTTTCTATCGAAAAATGTCGAATTTGATCATTTTTGGCTTATTTATACTTTGTTCAGTCATAAAGGACCTATATGTATACATTTTGACTTACTTGGATCAAAATTTCAATGATTTGTATAGTCAAATTACTCTCATGTTGAATAATCGAAAATTTTCAAAAAATGTTTTTTCTATCGAAAAATGTCAAATTTGATCATTTTTGGCTTACTTATACTTTGTCCAGTCATAAATGACCTCTTTGTATACATTTTGACTAACTTGGATCAAAATTTCAATGATTTGTATAGTCATGATTCTCATGTTGAAAAATCGAAAATTTTCAAAAAATGTTTTTTTTAATCGAAAAATGTCAATTTTGATCATTTTTGGCTTATTTATACTTAGTCCAGTCATAAAGGACCTCTTTGTATACATTTTGACTTACTTGGATCAAAATTTCAATGATTTGTATAATCATGACTCTCATGTTGAAAAATCGAAAATTTTCAAAAAATGTATTTCTATCGAAAAATGTCAAATTTGATTATTTTTAGCTTATTTATACTTAGTCCAGTCATAAAGGACCTCTATGTATACATTTTGACTTACTTGGATCAAAATTTCAATGATTTGTATAGTCATGACATTTTAGTTGTAAAATCGGAAATTTTCAAAAAATGTTTTTTCTATCGAAAAATGTCAAATTTGATCATTTTTGGCTTATTTATACTTAGTCCAGTCATAAAGGACCTCTATGTATACATTTTGATTTACTTGGATCAAAATTTCAATGATTTGTATAGTCATGACTCTCATGTTGAAAAATCGAAAATTTTCAAAAAATGTTTTTTCTATCGAAAAATGTCAAATTTGATCATTTTTGGCTTATTTATACTTAGTCCATTCATAAAGGACCTCAATGTATACATTTTGACTTACTTGGATCAAAATTTCAATGATTTGTATAGTCATGATTCTCATGTTGAAAAATCGAAAATTTTCAAAAAATGTTTTTTCTATCGAAAAATGTCAAATTTGATCATTTTTGGCGTATTTATACTTAGTCCATTCATAAAGGACCTCTATGTATACATTTTGACTTACCAGGATCAAAATTTCAATGATTTGTATAGTCATGATTCTCATGTTGAAAAATCGAAAATTTTCAAAAAATGTTTTTTTTTATCGAAAAATGTCAAATTTGATCATTTTTGGCTTATTTATACTTAGTCCAGTCATAAAGGACCTCTATGTATACATTTTGACTTACTTGGATCAAAATTTCAATGATTTGTATAGTCATGACTCTCATGTTGAAAAGTCGAAAATTTTCAAAAAATGTTTTTTCTATCGAAAAAAATCAAATTTGAACATTTTTGGCTTATTTCTACTTAGTCCAGTCATAAAGGACCTCTATGTATACATTTTGACTTACTTGGATCAAAATTTCAATGATTTGTATAGTCATGACTCTCATGTTGAAAAATCGAAAATTTTCAAAAAATGTTTTTTCTATCGAAAAATGTCAAATTTGATCATTTTTGGCTTATTTATACTTAGTCCATTCATAAAGGACCTCAATGTATACATTTTGACTTACTTGGATCAAAATTTCAATGATTTGTATAGTCATGACTCTCATGTTGAAAAATCGAAAATAATCAAAAATTGTTTTTTCTATTAAAAAATGTCAAATTTGATCATTTTTGGCTTATTTCTACTTAGTCCAGTCATAAAGGACCTCTATGTATACAATTTGACTTACTTGGATCAAAATTTCAATGATTTGTATAGTCATGACTCTCATGTTGAAAAATCGAAAATTTTAAAAAAATGTTTTTTCTATCGAAAAATGTCATATTTGATCATTTTTAGCTTATTTATACTTAGTCCAGTCATAAAGGACCTCTATGTATACATTTTGACTTACTTGGATCAAAATTTCAATGATTTGTATAGTCATGACTCTCATGTTGTAAAATCGGAAATTTTCAAAAAATGTTTTTTCTATCGAAAAATGTCAAATTTGATCATTTTTGGCTTATTTATACTTAGTCCAGTCATAAAGGACCTCTATGTATACATTTTGACTTACTTGGATCAAAATTTTAATGATTTGTATAGTCATGACTCTCATGTTGAAAAATCGAAAATTTTCAAAAAATGTTTTTTCTATCGAAAAATGTCAAATTTGATCATTTTTGGCTTATTTATACTTAGTCCATTCATAAAGGACCTCAATGTATACATTTTGACTTACTTGGATCAAAATTTCAATGATTTGTATAGTCATGATTCTCATGTTGAAAAATCGAAAATTTTCAAAAAATGTTTTTTCTATCGAAAAATGTCAAATTTGATCATTTTTGGCTTATTTCTACGTAGTCCAGTCAAAAAGGACCTCTATGTTTACATTTTGACTTACTTGGATCAAAATTTCAATGATTTGTATAGTCATGACTCTCATGTTGAAAAATCGAAAATTTTCAAAAAATGTTTTTTCTATCGAAAAATGTCAAATTTGATCATTTTTGGCTTATTTATACTTAGTCCAGTCATAAAGGACCTCTATGTATACATTTTGACTTACCAGGATCAAAATTTCAATGATTTGTATAGTCATGATTCTCATGTTGAAAAATCGAAAATTTTCAAAAAATGTTTTTTTTTTATCGAAAATGACAAATTTGATCATTTTTGGCTTATTTATACTTAGTTCAGTCATAAAGGACCTCTATGTATACATTTCGACTTACTTGGATCAAAATTTCAATGATTTGTATAGTAATGACATTCTAGTTGTAAAATCGGAAATTTTCAAAAAATGTTTTTTCTATCGAAAAATGTCAAATTTGATTATTTTTGGCTTATTTATATTTAGTCCCGTCATTAAGGACCTCTATGTATACATTTTGACTTACTTGGATCAAAATTTCAATGATTTGTATAGTCATGACATTCTAGTTGTAAAATCGGAAATTTTCAAAAAATGTTTTTTCTATCGAAAAATGTCAAATTTGATCATTTTTGCCTTATTTATACTTAGTCCATTCATAAAGGACCTCAATGTATACATTTTGACTTACTTGTATCAAAATTTCAATGATTTGTATAGTCATGACTCTCATGTTGAAAAATCGAAAATTTTCAAAAAATGTTTTTTCTATCGAAAAATGTCAAACTTGATCATTTTTGGCCTATTTATACTTAGTCCAGTCATAAAGGACCTCTTTGAATACATTTTGACTTACTTGGATCAAAATTTCAGTGATTTGTATAGTAATGACTCTCATTTTGAAAAATCGAAAATTTTCAAAAAATGTTTTTTCTATCGAAAAACGTCAAATTTGATCATTTTTGGCTTATTTATACTTAGTCCAGTCATAAAGGACCTCTATGTATACATTTTGACTTACTTGGATCAAAATTTCAATGATTTGTATAGTCATGATACTCATGTTGAAAAATCGAAAATTTTCAAAAAAAGTTTTTTCTATCGAAAAATGTCAAATTGATCATTTTTGGCGTTTTTATACTTATTCCATTCATAAAGGACCTCTATGTATACATTTTGACTTACCAGGATCAAAATTTCAATGATTTGTATAGTCATGATTCTCATGCTGAAAAATCGAAAATTTTCAAAAAATGTTTTTTTTTTATCGAAAAATGTCAAATTTGATCATTTTTGGCTTATTTATACTTAGTCCAGTCATAAAGGACCTCTATGTATACATTTTGACTTACTTGGATCAAAATTTCAATGATTTGTATAGTCATGACTCTCATGTTGAAAAGTCGAAAATTTGCAAAAAATGTTTTTTCTATCGAAAAATGTCAAATTTGATCATTTTTGGCTTATTTCTACTTAGTCCAGTCATAAAGGACCTCTATGTATACATTTTGACTTACTTGGATCAAAATTTCAATAATTTGTATAGTCATGACTCTAATGTTGAAAAATCGAAAATTTTCAAAAAATGTTTTTTCTATCGAAAAATGTCAAATTGGATCATTTTTGGCTTATTTCTACTTAGTCCAGTCATGATGGACCTCTATGTATACATTTTGACTTACTTGGATCAAAATTTCAATGATTTGTATAGTCATGACTCTCATGTGGAAAAATCGAAAATTTTCAAAAAATGTTTTTTCTATCGAAAAATGTCAATTTTGATCATTTTTGGCTTATTTATACTTAGTCCAGTCATAAAGGACCTCTATGTATACATTTTGACTTACTTGGATCAAAATTTCAATGATTTGTATAGTCATGATTCTCATGTTGAAAAATCGAAAATTTTCAAATAATGTTTTTTCTATCGAAAAATGTCAAATTTGATCATTTTTGGCGTTATTATACTTAGTCCATTCATAAAGGACCTCTATGTATACATTTTGACTTACCAGGATCAAAATTTCAATGATTTGTATAGTCATGATTCTCATGTTGAAAAATCAAAAATTTTCAAAAAATGTTTTTTTTTTTAATCGAAAAATGTCAAATTTGATCATTTTTGGCTTATTTATACTTAGTCCAGTCATAAAGGACCTTTATGTTTACATTTTGACTTACTTGGATCAAAATTTCAATGATTTGTATAGTTATGACATTCTAGTTGTAAAATCGGAAATTTTCAAAAAATGTTTTTTCTATCGAAAAATGTCAAATTTGATTATTTGTGGCTTATTTATACTTAGTCCCGTCATTAAGGACCTCTATGTATACATTTTGACTTACTTGGATCTAAATTTCAATGATTTGTATAGTTATGACATTCTAGTTGTAAAATCGGAAATTTTCAAAAAATGTTTTTTCTATCGAAAAATGTCAAATTGGATCATTTTTGGCTTATTTCTACTTAGTCCAGTCATGATGGACCTCTATGTATACATTTTGACTTACTTGGATCAAAATTTCAATGATTTGTATAGTCATGACTCTCATGTGGAAAAATCGAAAATTTTCAAAAAACGTTTTTTCTATCGAAAAATGTCAATTTTGATCATTTTTGGCTTATTTATACTTAGTCCAGTCATAAAGGACCCCTTTGTATACATTTTGACTTACTTGGATCAAAATTTCAATGATTTGTATAGTAATGACTCTCATTTTGAAAAATCGAAAATTTTTAAAAAATGTTTTTTCTATCGAAAAATGTCAAGTTTGATCATTTTTGGCTTATTTATACTTAGTCCAGTCATAAATGACCTCTATGTATACATTTTGACTTACTTGGATCAAAATTTCAATAATTTGTATAGTCATGACTCTAATGTTGAAAAATCGAAAATTTTCAAAAAATGTTTTTTCTATCGAAAAATGTCAAATTGGATCATTTTTGGCTTATTTCTACTTAGTCCAGTCATGATGGACCTCTATGTATACATTTTGACTTACTTGGATCAAAATTTCAATGATTTGTATAGTCATGACTCTCTTGTGGAAAAATCGAAAATTTTCAAAAAATGTTTTTTCTATCGAAAAATTGTCAATTTTGATCATTTTTGGCTTATTCAACTTATTCCAGTCATATAGGACCTCTTTGTAATCATTTTGACTTACTTGGATCAAAATTTCAACGATTTGTATAGTAATGACTCTCATTTTGGAAAATCGAAAATTTTCAAAAAATGTTTTTTCTATCGAAAAATGTCAAATTTGATCATTTTTGGCTTATTTATACTTAGTCCAGTCATAAAGGACCTCTATGTATACATTTTGACTTACTTGGATCAAAATTTCAATGATTTGTATAGTCATGATTCTCATGTTGAAAAATCGAAAATTTTCAAAAAATGTTTTTTCTATCGAAAAATGTCAAATTTGACCATTTTTGGCGTATTTATACTTAGTCCATTCATAAAGGACCTCTATGTATACATTTTGACTTACCAGGATCAAAATTTCAATGATTTGTATAGTCATGATTCTCATGTTGAAAAATCGAAAATTTTCAAAAAATGTTTTTTTTTATCGAAAAATGTCAAATTTGATCATTTTTGGCTTTTTTATACTTAGTCCAGTCATAAAGGACCTCTATGTATACATTTTGACTTACTTGGATCAAAATTTCAATAATTTGTATAGTCATGACTCTAATGTTGAAAAATCGAAAATTTTCAAAAAATGTTTTTTCTATCAAAAAATGTCAAATTGGATCATTTTTGGCTTATTTCTACTTAGTCCAGTCATGATGGACCTCTATGTATACATTTTGACTTACTTGGATCAAAATTTCAATGATTTGTATAGTCATGACTCTCATGTGGAAAAATCGAAAATTTTCAAAAAATGTTTTTTCTATCGAAAAATGTCAATTTTGATCATTTTTGGCTTATTTATACTTAGTCCAGTCATAAAGGACCTCTTTGTATACATTTTGACTTACTTGGATCAAAATTTCAATAATTTGTATAGTCATGACTCTCAAGTTGAAAAATCGAAAATTTTCAAAAAATGTTTTTTCTATCGAAAAATATCAAATTTGATCATTTTTGGCTTATTTCTACGTAGCCCAGTCATAAAGGACCTCTATGTTTACATTTTGACTTACTTTGATCAAAATTTCAATGATTTGTATAGTCATGACTCTCATGTTAAAAAATCAAAAATTTTCAAAAAATGTATTTTCTATCGAAAAATGTCAAATTAGATCATTTTTGGCTTATTTCTACTTAGTCCAGTCATAAAGGACCTATATGTATACATTTTGACTTGCTTGGATCAAAATTTCAATGATTTGTATAGTCATGACATTTTAGTTGTAAAATCGGAAATTTTCAAAAAATGTTTTTTCTATCGAAAAATGTCAAATTTGATTATTTTTGGTTTATTTATACTTAGTCCCGCCATTAAGGACCTCTTTGTATACATTTTGACTTACTTGGATCAAAATTTCAATGATTTGTATAGTTATGACATTCTAGTTGTAAAATCGGAAATTTTCAAAAAATTTTTTTTCTATCGAAAAATGTCAAATTTGATTATTTTTGGCTTATTTATACTTAGTCCCGTCATTAAGGACCTCTATGTATACATTTTGACTTACTTGGATCAAAATTTCAATGATTTGTATAGTTATGACATTCTAGTTGTAAAATCGGAAATTTTCAAAAAATGTTTTTTCTATCGAAAAATGTCAAATTTGATCATTTTTGGCTTATTTATACTTAGTCCATTCATAAAGAACCTCTATGTATACATTTTGACTTACTAGGATCAAAATTTCAATGATTTGTAAAGGCATGATTCTCATGTTGAAAAATCGAAAATTTTCAAAAAATGTTTTTTTTTATCGAAAAATGTCAAATTTGATCATTTTTGGCTTATTTATACTTAGTCCAGTCATAAAGGATCTCTATGTATACATTTTGACTTACTTGGATCCAAATTTCAATGATTTGTATAGTTATGACATTCTAGTTGTAAAATCGGAAATTTTCAAAAAATGTTTTTTCTATCGAAAAATGTCAAATTTGATTATTTTTGGCTTATTTATACTTAGTCCCGTCATTAAGGATCTCTATGTATACATTTTGACTTACTTGGATCAAAATTTCAATGATTTGTATAGTCATGACTCTCATGTTGAAAAATCGAAAATTTTCAAAAAATGTTTTTTTTATCGAAAAATGTCAAATTTGATCAATTTTGGCTTATTTCTACTTAGTGTAGTCATTAAGGACCTCTTTGTATACATTTTGACTTACTTGGATCAAAATTTCAATGATTTGTATAGTCATGACTCTCATGTTGAAAAATCGAAAATTTTCAAAAAATGTTTTTTCTATCGAAAAATGTCAAATTTGATCATTTTTGGCTTATTTCTACGTAGTCCAGTCAAAAAGGATCTATATGTTTACATTTTGACTGACTTGGATCAAAATTTCAATGATTTGTATAGTCATGACTCTCATGTTAAAAATTCGCAAATTTTCAAAAAATGTTTTTTCAATCGAAAAATGTCAAATTTGATCATTTTTGGCTTATTTCTATTTAGTCCAGTCATAAAGGACCTATATGTATACATTTTGACTTGCTTGGATCAAAATTTCAATGATTTGTATAGTCATGACATTTTAGTTGTAAAATCGGAAATTTTCAAAAAATGTTTTTTCTATCGAAAAATGTCAAATTTGATTATTTTTGGTTTATTTATACTTAGTCCCGCCATTAAGGACCTCTTTGTATACATTTTGACTTACTTGGATCAAAATTTCAATGATTTGTATAGTCATGACATTCTAGTTTTAAAATCGGAAATTTTTAAAAAATGTTTTTTCTATCGAAAAATGTCAAATTTGATCATTTTTGGCTTATTTATACTTAGTCCAGTCATAAAGGACCTCTATGTATACATTTTGACTTACTTGGATCAAAATTTCAATGATTTCTATAGTCATGATTCTCATGTTGAAAAATCGAAAATTTTCAAAAATTGTTTTTTCTATCGAAAAATGTCAAATTTGATCATTTTTGGCTTATTTATACTTAGTCCATTCATAAAGAACCTCTATGTATACATTTTGACTTACTAGGATCAAAATTTCAATGATTTGTAAAGGCATGATTCTCATGTTGAAAAATCGAAAATTTTCAAAAAATGTTTTTTTTTTATCGAAAAATGTCAAATTTGATCATTTTTGGCCTATTTATACTTAGTCCAGTCATAAAGGATCTCTATGTATACATTTTGACTTACTTGGATCCAAATTTCAATGATTTGTATAGTTATGACATTCTAGTTGTAAAATCGGAAATTTTCAAAAAATGTTTTTTCTATCGAAAAATGTCAAATTTGATTATTTTTGGCTTATTTATACTTAGTCCCGTCATTAAGAACCTCTATGTATACATTTTGACTTACTTGGATCAAAATTTCAATGATTTGTATAGTCATTACATTCTAGTTGTAAAATCGGAAATTTTCAAAAAATGTTTTTTCTATCGAAAAATGTCAAATTTGATCATTTTTGGCTTATTTATACTTAGTCCAGTCATAAAGGACCTCTATGTATACATTTTGACTTACTTGGATCAAAATTTCAATGATTTGTATAGTCATGACTCTCATGTTAAAAAATCGAAAATTTTCAAAAAATGTTTTTTCTATCGAAAAATGTCAAATTTGATCAATTTTGGCTTATTTCTACGTAGTCCAGTCATAAAGGACCTCTATGTATTCATTTTGACTTACTTGGATCAAAATTTCAATGATTTGTATAGTCATGACTCTCATGTTGAAAAATCGAAAATTTTCAAAAAATATTATTTCTATCGAAAAATGTCAAATTTGATCATTTTTGGCTTATTTCTACTTAGTGTAGTCATTAAGGACCTCTATGTATACATTTTGACTTACTTGGATCAAAATTTCAATGATTTGTATAGTCATGACTCTCATGTTGAAAAATCGAAAATTTTCAAAAAATGTTTTTTCTATCGAAAAATGTCAAATTTGATCATTTTTGGCTTATTTCTACGTAGTCCAGTCATAAAGGACCTCAATGTATACATTTCGACTTTCTTGGATCAAAATTTCAATGATTTGTATAGTCATGATTCTCATGTTGAAAAATCGAAAATTTTCAAAAAATGTTTTTTCTATCGAAAAATGTCAAATTTGATCATTTTTGGCTTATTTATACTTAGTCCATTCATAAAGGACCTCTATGTATACATTTTGACTTACTAGGATCAAAATTTCAATGATTTGTCTAGTCATGATTCTCATGTTGAAAAATCGAAAATTTTCAAAAAATGTTTTTTCTATCGAAAAATGTCAAATTTGATCATTTTTGGCTTATTCATACTTAGTCCATTCATAAAGGACCCCTTTGTATACATTTTAACTTACTTGGATCAAAATTTCAATGATTTGTATAGTCATGATTCTCATGTTGAAAAATCGAAAATTTTCAAAAAATGTTTTTTCTATCGAAAAATGTCAAATTTGATCATTTTTGGATTATTTCTACTTAGTGTAGTCATTAAGGACCTCTTTGTATACATTTTGACTTACTTGGATCAAAATTTCAATGATTTGTATAGTCATGACATTCTAGTTGTAAAATCGGTAATTTTCAAAAAATGTTTTTTCTATCGAAAAATGTCAAATTTGATCATTTTTGGCTTATTTCTACGTAGTCCAGTCATAAAGGACCTCTATGTTTACATTTTCACTTACTTGGATCAAAATTTCAATGATTTGTATAGTCATGACTCTCATGTTAAAAAATCGAAAATTTTCAAAAAATGTTTTTTCTATCGAAAAATTTCAAATTTGATCATTTTTGGCTTATTTCTACTTAGTCCAGTCATAAAGGACCTATATGTATACATTTTGACTTACTTAGATCCAAATTTCAATGATTTGTATAGTCATGACATTTTAGTTGTAAAATCGGAAATTTTCAAAAAATGTTTTTTCTATCAAAAAATGTCAAATTTGATTATTTTTGGCTTATTTATACTTAGTCCCGTCATTAAGGACCTCTATGTATACATTTTGACTTACTTGGATCAAAATTTCAATGATTTGTATAGTCATTACATTCTAGTTGTAAAATCGGAAATTTTCAAAAAATGTTTTTTCTATCGAAAAATGTCAAATTTGATCATTTTTGGCTTATTTATACTTAGTCCAGTCATAAAGGACCTCTATGTATATATTTTGACTTACTTGGATCAAAATTTCAATGATTTGTATAGTCATGACTCTCATGTTAAAAAATCGAAAATTTTCAAAAAATGTTTTTTCTACGAAAAATGTCAAATTTGATCAATTTTGGCTTATTTCTACTTAGTCCAGTCATAAAGGACTTATATGTATACATTTTGACTTACTTGGATCAAAATTTCAATGACTTGTATAGTCATGACATTTTAGTTGTAAAATCGGAAATTTTCAAAAAATGTTTTTTCTATCGAAAAATGTCAAATTTGATTATTTTTGGCTTATTTATACTTAGTCCCGTCATTAAGGACCTCTATGTATACATTTTGACTTACTTGGATCAAAATTTCAATGATTTGTATAGTCATGACATTCTAGATGTTAAATCGGAAATTTTCAAAAAATGTTTTTTCTATCGAAAAATGTCAAATTTGATCTTTTTTGGCTTATTTATACTTAGTCCAGTCATAAAGGACCTCTATGTATACATTTTGACTTACTTGGATCACAATTTCATTGATTTGTATAGTCATGACTCTCATGTTGAAAAATCGAAAATTTTCAAAAAATGTTTTTCTATCGAAAAATGTCAAATTTGATCATTTTTGGCTTAATTCTACGTAGTCCTGTCATAAAGGACCTCTACGTGTACATTTTGACTTACTTGGATCAAAATTTCAATGATTTGTATAGTCATGATTCTCATGTTGAAAAATCGAAAATTTTCAAAAAATGTTTTTTCTATCGAAAATGTCAAATTTGATCATTTTTGGCTTATTTATACTTAGTCCATTCATAAAGGACCTCTATGTATACATTTTGACTTACTTGGATCAAAATTTCAATGATTTGTATAGTCATGATTCTCATGTTGAAAAATCGAAAATTTTCAAAAAATGTTTTTTTCTATCGAAAAATGTCAAATTTGATCATTTTTGGCTTATTTATACTTAGTCCATTCATAAAGGACCTCTATGTATACATTTTGACTTACTAGGATCAAAATTTCAATGATTTGTATAGTCATGATTCTCATGTTGAAAAATCGAAAATTTTCAAAAAATGTTTTTTCTATCGAAAAATGTCAAATTTGATCATTTTTGGCTTATTCATACTTAGTCCATTCATAAAGGACCCCTATGTATACATTTTGACTTACTTGGATCAAAATTTCAATGATTTGTATAGTCATGATTCTTATGTTGAAAAATCGAAAATTTTCAAAAAATGTTTTTTCTATCGAAAAATGTCAAATTTGATCATTTTTGGATTATTTCTACTTAGTGTAGTCATTAAGGACCTCTATGTATACATTTTGACTTACTTGGATCAAAATTTCAATGATTTGTATAGTCATGACATTCTAGTTGTAAAATCGGAAATTTTCAAAAAATGTTTTTTCTATCGAAAAATGTCAAATTTGATCATTTTTGGCTTATTTCTACGTAGTCCAGTCATAAAGGACCTCTATGTTTACATTTTCACTTACTTGGATCAAAATTTCAATGATTTGTATAGTCATGACTCTCATGTTGAAAAATCGAAAATTTTCAAAAAATGTTTTTTCTATCGAAAAATGTCAAATTCGATCATTTTTGGCTTATTTCTACTTAGTCCAGTCATAAAGGACCTATATGTATACATTTTGACTTACTTGGATCAAAATTTCAATGATTTGTATAGTCATGACATTTTAGTTGTAAAATCGGAAATTTTCAAAAAATGTTTTTTCTATCGAAAAATGTCAAATTTGATTATTTTTGGCTTATTTATACTTAGTCCCGTCATTAAGGACCTCTATGTATACATTTTGACTTACTTGGATCAAAATTTCAATGATTTGTATAGTCATGACATTCTAGATGTCAAATCGGAAATTTTCAAAAAATATTTTTTCTTTCGAAAAATGTCAAATCTGATCATTTTTGGCTTATTTCTACTTAGTGTAGTCATTAAGGACCTCTATGTATACATTTTGACTTACTTGGATCAAAATTTCAATGATTTGTATAGTCATGACTCTCATGTTGAAAAATCGAAAATTTTCAAAAAATGTTTTTTCTATCGAAAAATGTCAAATTTGATCTTTTTTGGCTTATTTATACTTAGTCCAGTCATAAAGGACCTATATGTATACATTTTGACTTGCTAGGATCAAAATTTCAATGATTTGTATAGTCATGATACTCATGTTGAAAAATCGAAAATTTTCAAAAAATGTTTTTTCTATCGAAAAATGTCAAATTTGATCATTTTTGGCTTATTTATACTTAGTCCATTCATAAAGGATTCTATGTATACATTTTGACTTACTTGAATCAAAATTTCAATGATTTGTATAGTCATGACTCTCATGTTGAAAAATCCAAAATTTTCAAAAAATGTTTTTTCTATCGAAAAATGTCAAATTTGATCATTTTTGGCTTATTTCTACGTAGTCCAGTCATAAAGGACCTAAATGTTTACATTTTGACTTACTTGGATCAAAATTTCAATGATTTGCATAGTCATGACTCTCATGTTGAAAAATCGAAAATTTTCAAAAAATGTTTTTTCTATCGAAAAATGTCAAATTTGATCATTTTTGGCTTATTTATACTTAGTCCAGTCATAAAGGACCTCTATGTATACATTTTGACTTACTTGGATCAAAATTTCAATGATTTGTATAGTCATGACTCTCATGTTAAAAATTCGAAAATTTTCAAAAAATGTTTTTTCTATCGAAAAATGTCAAATTTGATCATTTTTGGCTTATTTCTACGTAGTCCAGTCAAAAAGGACCTAAATGTTTACATTTTGACTTACTTGGATCAAAATTTCAATGATTTGTATAGTCATGACATTCTAGTTGTAAAATCGAAAATTTTCAAAAAATGTTTTTTCTATCGCAAAATGTCAAATTTGATCATTTTTGGCTTATTTATACTTAGTCCAGTCATAAAGGACCTCTATGTATACATTTTGACTTACTTGGATCCAAATTTCAATGATTTGTACAGTTATGACATTCTAGTTGTAAAATCGGAAATTTTCAAAAAATGTTTTTTCTATCGAAAAATGTCAAATTTGATTATTTTTGGTTTATTTATACTTAGTCCCGCCATTAAGGACCTCTTTGTATACATTTTGACTTACTTGGATCAAAATTTCAATGATTTGTATAGTCATGACTCTCATGTTGAAAAATCGAAAATTTTCAAAAAATGTTTTTTCTATCGAAAAATGTCAAATTTGATCATTTTTGGCTTATTTATACTTAGTACAGTCATAAAGGACCTCTATGTATACATTTTGACTTACTTGTATCAAAATTTCAATGATTTCTATAGTCATGATTCTCATGTTGAAAAATCGAAAATTTTCAAAAATTGTTTTTTCTATCGAAAAATGTCAAATTTGATCTTTTTTGGCTTATTTATACTTAGTCCAGTCATTAAGGACCTCTATGTATACATTTTGACTTACTTGGATCACAATTTCATTGATTTGTATAGTCATGACTCTCATGTTGAAAAATCGAAAATTTTCAAAAAATGTTTTTTCTATCGAAAAATGTCAAATTTGATCATTTTTGGCTTAATTCTACGTAGTCCTGTCATAAAGGACCTCGACGTGTACATTTTGACTTACTTGGATCAAAATTTCAATGATTTGTATAGTCATGATTCTCATGTTGAAAAATCGAAAATTTTCAAAAAATGTTTTTTCTATCGAAAATGTCAAATTTGATCATTTTTGGCTTATTTATACTTAGTCCATTCATAAAGGACCTCTATGTATACAGTTTGACTTACTAGGATCAAAATTTCAATGATTTGTATAGTCATGATTCTCATGTTGAAAAATCGAAAATTTTCAAAAAATGTTTTTTCTATCGAAAAATGTCAAATTTGATCATTTTTGGCTTATTCATACTCAGTCCATTCATAAAGGACCCCTATGTATACATTTTGACTTACTTGGATCAAAATTTCAATGATTTGTATCATGATTCGCATGTTGAAAAATGGAAAATTTTCAAAAAATGTTTTTTCTATCGAAAAATGTCAAATTTGATCATTTTTGGATTATTTCTACTTAGTGTAGTCATTAAGGACCTCTATGTATACATTTTGACTTACTTGGATCAAAATTTCAATGATTTGTATAGTCATGACATTCTAGTTGTAAAATCGGAAATTTTCAAAAAATGTTTTTTTCTATCGAAAAATGTCAAATTTGATCATTTTTGGCTTATTTCTACGTAGTCCAGTCATAAAGGACCTCTATGTTTACATTTTCACTTACTTGGATCAAAATTTCAATGATTTGTATAGTCATGACTCTCATGTTGAAAAATCGAAAATTTTCAAAAAATGTTTTTTCTATCGAAAAATGTCAAATTTGATCATTTTTGGCTTATTTCTACTTAGTCCAGTCATAAAGGACCTATATGTATACATTTTGACTTACTTGGATCAAAATTTAAATGATTTGTATAGTCATGACATTTTAGTTGTAAAATCGGAAATTTTCAAAAAATGTTTTTTCTATCGAAAAATGTCAAATTTGATTATTTTTGGCTTATTTATACTTAGTCCCGTCATTAAGGACCTCTATGTATACATTTTGACTTACTTGGATCAAAATTTCAATGATTTGTATAGTCATGACATTCTAGATGTCAAATCGGAAATTTTCAAAAAATATTTTTTCTTTCGAAAAATGTCAAATCTGATCATTTTTGGCTTATTTCTACTTAGGGTAGTCATTAAGGACCTCTATGTATACATTTTGACTTACTTGGATCAAAATTTCAATGATTTGTATAGTCATGACTCTCATGTTGAAAAATCGAAAATTTTCAAAAAATGTTTTTTCTATCGAAAAATGTCATATTTGATCATTTTTGGCTTATTTCTACGTAGTCCAGTCAAAAAGGACCTAAATGTTTACATTTTGACTTACTTAGATCAAAATTTCAATAATTTGCATAGTCATGACTCTCATGTTGAAAAATCGAAAAATTTCAAAAAATGTTTTTTCTATCGAAAAATGTCAAATTTGATCATTTTTGGCTTATTTATACTTAGTCCAGTCATAAAGGACCCTTATGTATACATTTTGACTTACTTGGATCAAAATTTCAATGATTTGTATAGTCATGACTCTCATGTTAAAAATTCGAAAATTTTCAAAAAATGTTTTTTCTATCGAAAAATGTCAAATTTGATCATTTTTGGCTTATTTCTACGTAGTCCAGTCAAAAAGGACCTAAATGTTTACATTTTGACTTACTTGGATCAAAATTTCAATGATTTGTATAGTCATGACATTCTAGTTGTAAAATCGAAAATTTTCAAAAAATGTTTTTTCTATCGCAAAATGTCAAATTTGATCATTTTTGGCTTATTTATACTTAGTCCAGTCATAAAGGACCTCTATGTATACATTTTGACTTACTTGGATCCAAATTTCAATGATTTGTATAGTTATGACATTCTAGTTGTAAAATCGGAAATTTTCAAGAAATGTTTTTTCTATCGAAAAATGTCAAATTTGATCATTTTTGGCTTATTTCTACGTAGTCCAGTCATAAAGGACCTCTATGTTTACATTTTCACTTACTTGGATCAAAATTTCAATGATTTGTATAGTCATGACTCTCATGTTGAAAAATCGAAAATTTTCAAAAAATGTTTTTTCTATCGAAAAATGTCAAATTTGATCATTTTTGGCTTATTTCTACTTAGTCCAGTCATAAAGGACCTATATGTATACATTTTGACTTACTTGGATCAAAATTTAAATGATTTGTATAGTCATGACATTTTAGTTGTAAAATCGGAAATTTTCAAAAAATGTTTTTTCTATCGAAAAATGTCAAATTTGATTATTTTTGGCTTATTTATACTTAGTCCCGTCATTAAGGACCTCTATGTATACATTTTGACTTACTTGGATCAAAATTTCAATGATTTGTATAGTCATGACATTCTAGATGTCAAATCGGAAATTTTCAAAAAATATTTTTTCTTTCGAAAAATGTCAAATCTGATCATTTTTGGCTTATTTCTACTTAGGGTAGTCATTAAGGACCTCTATGTATACATTTTGACTTACTTGGATCAAAATTTCAATGATTTGTATAGTCATGACTCTCATGTTGAAAAATCGAAAATTTTCAAAAAATGTTTTTTCTATCGAAAAATGTCATATTTGATCATTTTTGGCTTATTTCTACGTAGTCCAGTCAAAAAGGACCTAAATGTTTACATTTTGACTTACTTAGATCAAAATTTCAATAATTTGCATAGTCATGACTCTCATGTTGAAAAATCGAAAAATTTCAAAAAATGTTTTTTCTATCGAAAAATGTCAAATTTGATCATTTTTGGCTTATTTATACTTAGTCCAGTCATAAAGGACCCTTATGTATACATTTTGACTTACTTGGATCAAAATTTCAATGATTTGTATAGTCATGACTCTCATGTTGAAAAATCGACAATTTTAAAAAAATGTTTTTTCTATCGAAAAATGTCAAATTTTATCATTTTTGGCTTATTTCTACGTAGTCCAGTCATAAAGGACCTCTATGTATACATTTTGACTTACTTGGATCAAAATTTCAATGATTTGTATAGTCATGACTCTCATGTTAAAAATTCGAAAATTTTCAAAAAATGTTTTTTCTATCGAAAAATGTCAAATTTGATCATTTTTGGCTTATTTCTACGTAGTCCAGTCAAAAAGGACCTAAATGTTTACATTTTGACTTACTTGGATCAAAATTTCAATGATTTGTATAGTCATGACATTCTAGTTGTAAAATCGAAAATTTTCAAAAAATGTTTTTTCTATCGCAAAATGTCAAATTTGATCATTTTTGGCTTATTTATACTTAGTCCAGTCATAAAGGACCTCTATGTATACATTTTGACTTACTTGGATCCAAATTTCAATGATTTGTATAGTTATGACATTCTAGTTGTAAAATCGGAAATTTTCAAGAAATGTTTTTTCTATCGAAAAATGTCAAATTTGATTATTTTTGGTTTATTTATACTTAGTCCCGCCACTAAGGACCTCTTTGTATACATTTTGACTTACTTGGATCAAAATTTCAATGATTTGTATAGTCATGACATTCTAGTTGTAAAATCGGAAATTTTCAACAAATGTTTTTTCTATCGAAAAATGTCAAATTTGATCATTTTTGGCTTATTTATACTTAGTCCAGTCATAAAGGACCTCTATGTATACATTTTGACTTACTTGGATCAAAATTTCAATGATTTCTATAGTCATGATTCTCATGTTGAAAAATCGAAAATTTTCAAAAATTGTTTTTTCTATCGAAAAATGTCAAATTTGATCATTTTTGGCTTATTTATACTTAGTCCATTCATAAAGAACCTCTATGTATACATTCTGACTTACTAGGATCAAAATTTCAATGATTTGTAAAGGCATGATTCTCATGTTGAAAAATCGAAAATTTTCAAAAAATGTTTTTTTTTATCGAAAAATGTCAAATTTGATCATTTTTGGCTTATTTATACTTAGTCCAGTCATAAAGGACCTCTATGTATACATTTTTACTTACTTGGATCCAAATTTCAATGATTTGTATAGTTATGACATTCTAGTTGTAAAATCGGAAATTTTCAAAAAATGTTTTTTCTATCGAAAAATGTCAAATTTGATTATTTTTGGCTTATTTATACTTAGTCCCGTCATAAAGGACCTCTATGTATACATTTTGACTTACTTGGATCAAGATTTCAATGATTTGTATAGTCATTACATTCTAGTTGTAAAATCGGAAATTTTCAAAAAATGTTTTTTCTATCGAAAAATGTCAAATTTGATCATTTTTGGCTTATTTATACTTAGTCCAGTCATAAAGGACCTCTATGTATACATTTTGACTTACTTGGATCAAAATTTCAATGATTTGTATAGTCATGACTCTCATGTTAAAAAATCGAAAATTTTCAAAAAATGTTTTTTCTATCGAAAAATGTCAAATTTGATCAATTTTGGCTTATTTCTACGTAGTCCAGTCATAAAGGACCTCTATGTTATCATTTTGACTTACTTGGATCAAAATTTCAATGTTTTGTATAGTCATGACTCTCATGTTGAAAAATCGAAAATTTTCAAAAAATATTATTTCTATCGAAAAATGTCAAATTTGATCATTTTTGGCTTATTTCTACTTAGTGTAGTCATAAAGGACCTCTTTGTATACATTTTGACTTACTTGGATCAAAATTTCAATGATTTGTATAGTCATGACTCTCATGTTGAAAAATCGAAAATTTTCAAAAAATGTTTTTTCTATCGAAAAATGTCAAATTTGATCATTTTTGGCTTATTTCTACTTAGTCCAGTCATAAAGGACCTATATGTATACATTTTGACTTGCTTGGATCAAAATTTCAATGATTTGTATAGTCATGACATTTTAGTTGTAAAATCGGAAATTTCAAAAAATGTTTTTTCTATCGAAAAATGTCAAATTTGATTATTTTTGGCTTATTTATACTTAGTCCCGCCATTAAGGACCTCTATGTATACATTTTGACTTACTTGGATCAAAATTTCAATGATTTGTATAGTCATGACTCTCATGTTAAAAATTCGAAAATTTTCAAAAAATGTTTTTTCAATCGAAAAATGTCAAATTTGATCATTTTTGGCTTATTTCTACTTAGTCCAGTCATAAAGGACCTATATGTATACATTTTGACTTGCTTGGATCAAAATTTCAATGATTTGTATAGTCATGACATTTTAGTTGTAAAATCGGAAATTTCAAAAAATGTTTTTTCTATCGAAAAATGTCAAATTTGATTATTTTTGGCTTATTTATACTTAGTCCCGCCATTAAGGACCTCTATGTATACATTTTGACTTACTTGGATCAAAATTTCAATGATTTGTCTAGTCATGACTCTCATGTTGAAAAATCGAAAATTTTCAAAAAATGTTTTTTCTATCGAAAAATGTCAAATTTGATCATTTTTGGCTTATTTATACTTAGTCCAGTCATAAAGGACCTCTATGTATACATTTTGACTTACTTGGATCAAAATTTCAATGATTTGTATAGTCATGACTCTCATGTTGAAAAATCGAAAATTTTCAAAAAATGTTTTTTCTATCGAAAAATGTCAAATTTGATCATTTTTGGCTTATTTCTACGTAGTCCAGTCATAAAGGACCTCTATGTATACATTTCGACTTACTTGGATCAAAATTTCAATGATTTGTATAGTCATGATTCTCATGTTGAAAAATCGAAAATTTTCCAAAAATGTTTTTTCTATCGAAAAATGTCAAATTTGATCATTTTTGGCTTATTTATACTTAGTCCATTCATAAAGGACCTCTATGTATACATTTTGACTTGCTTGGATCAAAATTTCAATGATTTGTATAGTCATGATTCTCATGTTGAAAAATCGAAAATTTTCAAAAAATGTTTTTTCTATCGAAAAATGTCAAATTTGATCATTTTTGGCTTATTCATACTTAGTCCATTCATAAAGGACCCCTATGTATACATTTTGACTTACTTGGATCAAAATTTCAATGATTTGTATAGTCATGATTCTCATGTTGAAAAATCGAAAATTTTCAAAAAATGTTTTTTCTATCGAAAAATGTCAAATTTGATCATTTTTGGCTTATTTCTACGTAGTCCAGTCATAAAGGACCTCTATGTTTACATTTTCACTTACTTGGATCAAAATTTCAATGATTTGTATAGTCATGACTCTCATGTTAAAAATTCGAAAATTTTCAAAAAATGTTTTTTCAATCGAAAAATGTCAAATTTGATCATTTTTGGCTTATTTCTACTTAGTCCAGTCATAAAGGACCTATATGTATACATTTTGACTTGCTTGGATCAAAATTTCAATGATTTGTATAGTCATGACATTTTAGTTGTAAAATCGGAAATTTTCAAAAAATGTTTTTTCTATCGAAAAATGTCAAATTTGATTATTTTTGGCTTATTTATACTTAGTCCCGCCATTAAGGACCTCTATGTATACATTTTGACTTACTTGGATCAAAATTTCAATGATTTGTCTAGTCATGACTCTCATGTTGAAAAATCGAAAATTTTCAAAAAATGTTTTTTCTATCGAAAAATGTCAAATTTGATCATTTTTGGCTTATTCATACTTAGTCCATTCATAAAGGACCCCTATGTAAACATTTTGACTTACTTGGATCAAAATTTCAATGATTTGTATAGTCATGATTCTCATGTTGAAAAATCGAAAATTTTCAAAAAATGTTTTTTCTATCGCAAAATGTCAAATTTGATCATTTTTGGATTATTTCTACGTAGTGTAGTCATTAAGGACCTCTATGTATACAGTTGGACTTACTTGGATCAAAATTTCAATGATTTGTATAGTCATGACATTCTAGTTGTAAAATCGGAAATTTTCAAAAAATGTTTTTTCTATCGAAAAATGTCAAATTTGATCATTTTTGGCTTATTTCTACGTAGTCCAGTCGTAAAGGACCTCTATGTTTACATTTTCACTTACTTGGATCAAAATTTCAATGATTTGTATAGTCATGACTCTCATGTTGAAAAATCGAAAATTTTCAAAAAATGTTTTTTCTATCGAAAAATGTCAAATTTGATCATTTTTGGCTTATTTCTACTTAGTCCAGTCATAAAGGACCTATATGTATACATTCTGACTTACTTGGATCAAAATTTCAATGATTTGTATAGTCATGATTCTCATGTTGAAAAATCGAAAATTTTCAAAAAATGTTTTTTCTATCGAAAAATGTCAAATTTGATCATTTTTGGATTATTTCTACTTAGTGTAGTCATTAAGGACCTCTATGTATACATTTTGACTTACTTGGATCAAAATTTCAATGATTTGTATAGTCATGACTCTCATGTTGAAAAATCGAAAATTTTCAAAAAATGTTTTTTCTATCGAAAAATGTCAAATTTGATCATTTTTGGCTTATTTATACTTAGTCCAGTCATAAAGGACCTCTATGTATACATTTTTACTTACTTGGATCCAAATTTCAATGATTTGTATAGTTATGACATTCTAGTTGTAAAATCGAAAATTTTCAAAAAATGTTTTTTCTATCGAAAAATGTTAAATTTGATCTTTTTTGGCTTATTTCTACGTAGTCCAGTCATAAAGGACCTCTATGTATACATTTCGACTTACTTGGATCAAAATTTCAATGATTTGTCTAGTCATGACTCTCATGTTGAAAAATCGAAAATTTTCAAAAAATGTTTTTTCTATCGAAAAATGTCAAATTTGATCATTTTTGGCTTATTTATACTTAGTCCAGTCATAAAGGACCTCTATGTATACATTTTGACTTACTTGGATCAAAATTTCAATGATTTGTATAGTCATGACTCTCATGTTGAAAAATCGAAAATTTTCAAAAAATGTTTTTTCTATCGAAAAATGTCAAATTTGATCATTTTTGGCTTATTTCTACTTAGTCCAGTCATAAAGGACCTATATGTATACATTCTGACTTACTTGGATCAAAATTTCAATGATTTGTATAGTCATGATTCTCATGTTGAAAAATCGAAAATTTTCAAAAAATGTTTTTTCTATCGAAAAATGTCAAATTTGATCATTTTTGGATTATTTCTACTTAGTGTAGTCATTAAGGACCTCTTTGTATACATTTTGACTTACTTGGATCAAAATTTCAATGATTTGTATAGTCATGACATTCTAGTTGTAAAATCGGTAATTTTCAAAAAATGTTTTTTCTATCGAAAAATGTCAAATTTGATCATTTTTGGCTTATTTCTACGTAGTCCAGTCATAAAGGACCTCTATGTTTACATTTTCACTTACTTGGATCAAAATTTCAATGATTTGTATAGTCATGACTCTCATGTTAAAAAATCGAAAATTTTCAAAAAATGTTTTTTCTATCGAAAAATTTCAAATTTGATCATTTTTGGCTTATTTCTACTTAGTCCAGTCATAAAGGACCTATATGTATACATTTTGACTTACTTGGATCCAAATTTCAATGATTTGTATAGTCATGACATTTTAGTTGTAAAATCGGAAATTTTCAAAAAATGTTTTTTCTATCGAAAAATGTCAAATTTGATTATTTTTGGCTTATTTATACTTAGTCCCGTCATTAAGGACCTCTATGTATACATTTTGACTTACTTGGATCAAAATTTCAATGATTTGTATAGTCATGACATTCTAGATGTAAAATCGGAAATTTTCAAAAAATGTTTTTTCTATCGAAAAATGTCAAATTTGATCTTTTTTGGCTTATTTATACTTAGTCCAGTCATAAAGGACCTCTATGTATACAGTTTGACTTACTTGGATCAAAATTTCAATGATTTGTATAGTCATGATTCTCATGTTGAAAAATCGAAAATTTTCAAAAAATGTTTTTTCTATCGAAAAATGTCAAATTTGATCATTTTTGGCTTATTTATACTTAGTCCATTCATATGGGATTCTATGTATACATTTTGACTTACTTGAATCAAAATTTCAATGATTTGTATAGTCATGACATTCTAGATGTAAAATCGGAAATTTTCAAAAAATGTTTTTTCTATCGAAAAATGTCAAATTTGATCTTTTTGGCTTATTTATACTTAGTCCAGTCATAAAGGACCTCTATGTATACATTTTGACTTGCTAGGATCAAAATTTCAATGATTTGTATAGTCATGATACTCATGTTGAAAAATCGAAAATTTTCAAAAAATGTTTTTTCTATCGAAAAATGTCAAATTTGATCATTTTTGGCTTATTTATACTTAGTCCATTCATAAAGGATTCTATGTATACATTTTGACTTACTTGAATCAAAATTTCAATGATTTGTATAGTCATGACTCTCATGTTGAAAAATCCAAAATTTTCAAAAAATGTTTTTTCTATCGAAAAATGTCAAATTTGATCATTTTTGGCTTATTTCTACGTAGTCCAGTCATAAAGGACCTCTATGTATTCATTTTGACTTACTTGAATCAAAATTTCAATGATTTGTATAGTCATGACTCTCATGTTGAAAAATCGAAAATTTTCAAAAAATATTTTTTCTATCGAAAAATGTCAAATTTGATCATTTTTGGCTAATTTCTACTTAGTGTAGTCATTTAGGACCTCTTTATATACATATTGTCTTACTTGTATCAAAATTTCAATGATTTGTATAGTCATGACTCTCATGTTGAAAAATCGGAAATTTTCAAAAAATGTTTTTTCTATCGAAAAATGTCAAATTTGATCATTTTTGGCTTATTTCTACGTAGTCCGGTCAAAAAGGACCTATATGTTTACATTTTGATTTACTTGGATCAAAATTTCAATGATTTGTATAGTCATGACATTTTAGTTGTAAAATCGGAAATTTTCAAAAAATGTTTTTTCTATCGAAAAATGTCAAATTTGATTATTTTTGGCTTATTTATATTTAGTCCATTCATAAAGGACCTCTATGTATACATTTTGACTTACTTGGATCAAAATTTCAATGATTTGTATAGTCATGACTCTCGTGTTGAAAAATCGAAAATTTTCAAAAAATGTTTTTTCTATCGAAAAATGTCAAATTTGATCATTTTTGGCTTATTTATACTTAGTCCAGTCATAAAGGACCTCTATGTATACATTTTGACTTACTTGGATCAAAATTTCAATGATTTGAATAGTCATGACTCTCATGTTGAAAAATCGAAAGTTTTCAAAAAATGTTTTTTCTATCGAAAAATGTTAAATTTGATCTTTTTTGGCTTATTTCTACGTAGTCCAGTCATAAAGGACCTCTATGTATACATTTCGACTTACTTGGATCAAAATTTCAATGATTTGTCTAGTCATGACTCTCATGTTGAAATATCGAAAATTTTCAAAAAATGTTTTTTCTATCGAAAAATGTCAAATTTGATCATTTTTGGCTTATTTCTACGTAGTCCAGTCATAAAGGACCTCTATGTATTCATTTTGACTTACTTGAATCAAAATTTCAATGATTTGTATAGTCATGACTCTCATGTTGAAAAATCGAAAATTTTCAAAAAATATTTATTCTATCGAAAAATGTCAAATTTGATCATTTTTGGCTTATTTCTACTTAGTCCAGTCATAAAGGACCTCTATGTATACATTTTGACTTACTTAGATCAAAATTTCAATGATTTGTATAGTCATGATTCTCATGTTGAAAAATCGAAAATTTTCAAAAAATGTTTTTTTTATCGAAATATGTCAAATTTGATCATTTTTGGCTTATTTATACTTAGTCCAGTCATAAAGGACCTCTATGTATACATTTTGACTTACTTGGATCAAAATTTCAATGATTTGTATAGTCATGACATTCTAGTTGTAAAATCGAAAATTTTCAAAAAATGTTTTTTCTATCGCAAAATGTCAAATTTGATCATTTTTGGCTTATTTATACTTAGTCCAGTCATAAAGGACCTCTATGTATACATTTTGACTTACTTGGATCCAAATTTCAATGATTTGTATAGTCATGATTCTCATGTTGAAAAATCGAAAATTTTCAAAAAATGTTTTTTCTATCGAAAAATGTCAAATTTGATCATTTTTGGCTTATTCATACTTAGTCCATTCATAAAGGACCCCTATGTATACATTTTGACTTACTTGGATCAAAATTTCAATGATTTGTATAGTCATGATTCTCATGTTGAAAAATCGAAAATTTTCAAAAAATGTTTTTCTATCGAAAAATGTCAAATTTGATCATTTTTGGATTATTTCTACTTAGTGTAGTCATTAAGGACCTCTATGTATACATTTTGACTTACTTGGATCAAAATTTCAATGATTTGCATAGTCATGACTCTCATGTTGAAAAATCGAAAATTTTCAAAAAATGTTTTTTCTATCGAAAAATGTCAAATTTGATCATTTTTGGCTTATTTATACTTAGTCCAGTCATAAAGGACCTCTATGTATACATTTTGACTTACTTGGATCAAAATTTCAATGATTTGTATAGTCATGACATTCTAGTTGTAAAATCGAAAATTTTCAAAAAATGTTTTTTCTATCGCAAAATGTCAAATTTGATCATTTTTGGCTTATTTATACTTAGTCCAGTCATAAAGGAACTCTATGTATACATTTTGACTTACTTGGATCCAAATTTCAATGATTTGTATAGTTATGACACTCTAGTTGTAAAATCGGAAATTTTCAAGAAATGTTTTTTCTATCGAAAAATGTCAAATTTGATTATTTTTGGCTTATTTATACTTAGTCCCGTCATTAAGGACCTCTATGTATACATTTTGACTTACTTGGATCAAAATTTCAATGATTTGTATAGTCATGACATTCTAGTTGTAAAATCGGAAATTTTCAAAAAATGTTTTTTCTATCGAAAAATGTCAAATTTGATCATTTTTGGCTTATTAATACTTAGTCCAGTCATAATGGACCTCTATGTATACATGTTGACTTACTTGGATCAAAATTTCAATGATTTGTATAGTCATGACTCTCATGTTAAAAAATCGAAAATTTTCAAAAAATGTTTTTTCTATCGAAAAATGTCAAATTTGATCATTTTTGGCTTATTTCTACGTAGTCCAGTCATAAAGGACCTCTATGTATTCATTTTGACTTACTTGGATAAAAATTTCAATGATTTGTATAGTCATGACTCTCATGTTGAAAAATCGAAAATTTTCAAAAAATATTTTTTCTTTCGAAAAATGTCAAATTTGATCATTTTTGGCTTATTTCTACTTAGTGTAGTCATTAAGGACTTCTATGTATACATTTTGACTTACTTGGATCAAAATTTCAATGATTTGTATAGTCATGACTCTCATGTTGAAAAATCGAAAATTTTCAAAAAATGTTTTTTCTATCGAAAAATGTCAAATTTGATCATTTTTGGCTTATTTCTACGTAGTCCAGTCAAAAAGGACCTCTATGTATACATTTTGACTTACTTGGATCAAAATTTCAATGATTTGTATAGTCATGACATTCTAGTTGTAAAATCGGAAATTTTCAAAAAATGTTTTTTCTATCGAAAAATGTCAAATTTGATCATTTTTGGCTTATTTATACTTAGTCCAGTCATAAAGGACCTCTATGTATACATTTTGACTTACTTGGATCAAAATTTCAATGATTTGTATAGTCATGACTCTCATGTTAAAAAATCGAAAATTTTCAAAAAATGTTTTTTCTATCGAAAAATGTCAAATTTGATCATTTTTGGCTTATTTCTACGTAGTCCAGTCATAAAGGACCTCTATGTATTCATTTTGACTTACTTGGATCAAAATTTCAATGATTTGTATAGTCATGACTCTCATGTTGAAAAATCGAAAATTTTCAAAAAATATTTTTTCTATCGAAAAATGTCAAATTTGATCATTTTTGGCTTATTTATACTTAGTCCAGTCATAAAGGACCTCTATGTATACATTTTGACTTACTTGGATCAAAATTTCAATGATTTGTATAGTCATGACTCTCATGTTGAAAAATCGAAAATTTTCAAAAAATGTTTTTTCTATCGAAAAATGTCAAATTTGATCATTTTTGGCTTATTTCTACGTAGTCCAGTCAAAAAAGACCTATATGTTTACATTTTGACTTACTTGGATCAAAATTTCAATGATTTGTATAGTCATGACTCTCATGTTAAAAAATCGAAAATTTTCAAAAAATGTTTTTTCAATAAAAAAATGTCAAATTTGATCATTTTTGGCTTATTTCTACTTAGCCCAGTCATAAAGGACCTATATGTATACATTTTGACTTGCTTGGATCAAAATTTCAATGATTTGTATAGTCATGACATTTTAGTTGTAAAATCGGAAGTTTTCAAAAAATGTTTTTTCTATCGAAAAATGTCAAATTTGATTATTTTTGGCTTATTTATACTTAGTCCCGCCTTTAAGGACCTCTATGTATACATTTTGACTTACTTTAATCAAAATTTCAATGATTTGTATAGTCATGACTCTCATGTTGAAAAATCGAAAATTTTCAAAAAATGTTTTTTCTATCGAAAAATGTCAAATTTGATCATTTTTGGCTTATTTCTACGTAGTCCAGTCATAAAGGACCTCTATGTATACATTTCGACTTACTTGGATCAAAAATTCAATGATTTGTATAGTCATGATTCTCATGTTGAAAAATCGAAAATTTTCAAAAAATGTTTTTTCTATCGAAAAATGTCAAATTTGATCATTTTTCGATTATTTCTACTTAGTGTAGTCATTAAGGACCTCTATGTATACATTTTGACTTACTTGGATCAAAATTTCAATGATTTGTATAGTCATGATTCTCATGTTGAAAAATCGAAAATTTTCAATAAATGTTTTTTCTATCGAAAAATGTCAAATTTGATCATTTTTGGCTTATTTATACTTAGTCCATTCATAAAGGACCTCTATGTATACATTTTGACTTACTAGGATCAAAATTTCAATGATTTGTATAGTCATGATTCTCATGTTGAAAAATAAAAAATTTTCAAAAAATGTTTTTTCTATCGAAAAATGTCACATTTGATCATTTTTGGCTTATTTCTACGTAGTCCAGTCATAAAGGACCTCCATGTTTACATTTTAACTTACTTGGATCAAAATTTCGATGATTTGTATAGTCATGACTCTCATGTTAAAAAATCGAAAATTTTCAAAAAATGTTTTTTCTATCGAAAAATGTCAAATTTGATCATTTTTGGCTAATTATTACTTAGTCCAGTTATAAAGGACCTATGTGTATACATTTTGACTTACTTGGATCAAAATTTCAATGATTTGTATAGTCATGACATTTTAGTTGTAAAATCGGAAATTTTCAATAAATGTTTTTTCTATCGAAAAATGTCAAATTTGATTATTTTTGGCTTATTTATACTTAGTCCCGTCATTAAGGACCTCTATGTATACATTTTGACTTACTTGGATCAAAATTTCAAAGATTTGTATAGGCATGACATTCTAGATGTAAATTCGGAAATTTTCAAAAAATGTTTTTTCTATCGAAAAATGTCAAATTTGATCTTTTTTGGCTTATTTATACTTAGTCCAGTCATAAAGGACCTCTATGTATACATTTAGACTTACTTGGATCAAAATTTCAATGATTTGTATAGTCATGACTCTCATGTTGAAAAATCGGAAATTTTCAAAAAATGTTTTTTCTATCGTAAAATGTCAAATTTGATCATTTTTGGCTTATTTATACTTAGTCCAGTCATAAAGGACATTTTGACTTACTTGGATCAAAATTTCAATGATTTGTATAGTCATGACATTCTAGTTGTAAAATCGAAAATTTTCAAAAAATTTTTTTTCTATCGAAAAATGTCAAATTTGATCATTTTTGGCCTATTTATACTTAGTCCAGTCATAAAGGACTTCTATGTATACATTTTACTTACTTGGATCAAAATTTCAATGATTTGTATAGTAACGACTCTCATGTTGAAAAATCGGAAATTTTCAAAAAATGTTTTTTCTATCGAAAAATGTCAAATTTGCTCATTTTTGGCTTATTTCCACTTAGTCCAGTAATAAAGGACCTCTTTGTAGACATTTTGACTTACTTGGATCAAAATATCAATGATTTGTACAGTCATGTTTCTCATGTTGAAAAATCGAAAATTTTCAAAAAATGTTTTTCCTATCGAAAAATGTCAAATTTGATCATTTTTGGCTTATTTATACTTAGTCCAGTCATAAAGGACCTATATGTGATCATTTTGACTTACTTGGATCAAAATTTCAATGATTTGTATAGTCATGACTCTCATGTTGAAAAATCGAAAATTTTCAAAAAATGTTTTTTCTATCGAAAAATGTCAAATTTGATCATTTTTGGCTTATTTCTACTTAGTCCAGCCATAAAGGACCTCTCTGTATACATTTTGACTTACTTGGATCAAAATTTCAATGATTTGTATAGTCATGACTCTCATGTTGAAAAATCGAAAATTTTCAAAAAATGTTTTTTCTATCGAAAAATGTCAAATTTGATCCTTTTTGGCTTATTTCTACGTAGTCCAGTCAAAAAGGACCTAAATGTTTACATTTTGACTTACTTTGATCAAAATTTCAATGATTTGTATAGTCATGATTCTCATGTTGAAAAATCGAAAATTTTCAAAAAATGTTTTTCCTATCGAAAAATGTCAAATTTGATCATTTTTTTCTTATTTATACTTAGTCCAGTCATAAAGGACCTCTTTGTATACATTTTGACTTACTTGGATCCAAATTTCAATGATTTGTATAGTTATGACACTCTAGTTGTAAAATCGGAAATTTTCAAAAAATGTTTTTTCTATCGAAAAATGCCAAATTTGATTATTTTTGGCTTATTTATACCTAGTCCCGTCATTAAGGACCTCTTTGTATACATTTTGACTTACTTGGATCAAAATTTCAATGATTTTTATTGTCATGACTCTCATGTTAAAAAATCGAAAATTTTCAAAAAATGTTTTTTCTATCGAAAAATGTCAAATTTGATCATTTTTGGCTTATTTCTACGTAGTCCAGTCATAAAGGACCTCTTTGTATTCATTTTGACTTACTTGGATCAAAATTTCAATGATTTGTATTGTCATGACTCTCATGTTGAAAAATCGAAAATTTTCAAAAAATATTTTTTCTTTCGACAAATGTCAAATTTGATCATTTTTGGCTTATTTCTACTTAGTGTAGTCATTAAGGACCTCTATGTATACATTTTGACTTACTTGGATCAAAATTTCAATGATTTGTATTGTCATGACTCTCATGTTAAAAAATCGAAAATTTTCAAAAAATGTTTTTTCTATCGAAAAATGTCAAATTTGATCATTTTTGGCTTATTTTTACGTAGTCCAGTCAAAAAGGACCTAAATGTTTACATTTTGACTTACTTGGATCAAAATTTCAATGATTTGCATAGTCATGACTCTCATGTTGAAAAATCGAAAATTTTCAAAAAATGTTTTTTCTATCGAAAAATGTCAAATTTGATCATTTTTGGCTTATTTATACTTAGTCCAGTCATAAAAGACCTATGTGTATACATTTTGACTTACTTGGATCAAAATTTCAATGATTTGTATAGTCATGACATTTTAGTTGTAAAATCGGAAATTTTCAAAAAATGTTTTTTCTATCCAAAATGTCAAATTTGATTATTTTTGGCTTATTTATACTTAGTCCCGTCATTAAGGACCTCTATGTATACATTTTGACTTACTTGGATTAAAATTTCAATGATTTGTATAGTCATGACATTCTAGATGTAAATTCGGAAATTTTCAAAAAATGTTTTTTCTATCGAAAAATGTCAAATTTGATCATTTTTGGCTTATTTATACTTAGTCCAGTCATAAAGGACCTATGTGTATACATTTTGACTTACTTGGATCAAAATTTCAATGATTTGTATAGTCATGACATTCTAGTTGTAAAATCGGAAATTTTCAAAAAATGTTTTTTCTATCGAAAAATGTCAAATTTGATCATTTTTGGCTTATTTATACTTAGTCCAGTCATAAAGGACCTCTATGTATACATCTTGACTTACTTGGATCAAAATTTCAATGATTTGTATAGTCATGACTCTCATGTTAAAAAATCGAAAATTTTCAAAAAATGTTTTTTCTATCGAAAAATGTCAAATTTGATCATTTTTGGCTTATTTCTACGTAGTCCAGTCATAAAGGACCTCTATGTATTCATTTTGACTTACTTGGATCAAAATTTCAATGATTTGTATAGTCATGACTCTCATGTTGAAAAATCGAAAATTTTCAAAAAATATTTTTTCTTTCGAAAAATGTCAAATTTGATCATTTTTGGCTTATTTCTACTTAGTGTAGTCATTAAGGACCTCTATGTATACATTTTGACTTACTTGGATCAAAATTTCAATGATTTGTATAGTCATGACATTTTAGTTGTAAAATCGGAAATTTTCAAAAAATGTTTTTTCTATCGAAAAATGTCAAATTTGATTATTTTTGGCTTATTTATACTTAGTCCCGCCTTTAAGGACCTCTATGTATACATTTTGACTTACTTTAATCAAAATTTCAATGATTTGTATAGTCATGACTCTCATGTTGAAAAATCGAAAATTTTCAAAAAATGTTTTTTCTATCGAAAAATGTCAAATTTGATCATTTTTGGCTTATTTCTACGTAGTCCAGTCATAAAGGACCTCTATGTATACATTTCGACTTACTTGGATCAAAATTTCAATGATTTGTATAGTCATGATTCTCATGTTGAAAAATCGAAAATTTTCAAAAAATGTTTTTTCTATCGAAAAATGTCAAATTTGATCATTTTTCGATTATTTCTACTTAGTGTAGTCATTAAGGACCTCTATGTATACATTTTGACTTACTTGGATCAAAATTTCAATGATTTGTATAGTCATGATTCTCATGTTGAAAAATCGAAAATTTTCAATAAATGTTTTTTCTATCGAAAAATGTCAAATTTGATCATTTTTGGCTTATTTATACTTAGTCCATTCATAAAGGACCTCTATGTATACATTTTGACTTACTAGGATCAAAATTTCAATGATTTGTATAGTCATGATTCTCATGTTGAAAAATCAAAAATTTTCAAAAAATGTTTTTTCTATCGAAAAATGTCAAATTTGATCATTTTTGGCTTATTCATACTTAGTCCATTCATAAAGGACCCCTATGTATACATTTTGACTTACTTGGATCAAAATTTCAATGATTTGTATAATCATGACATTCTAGTTGTAAAATCGGAAACTTTCAAAAAATGTTTTTTCTATCGAAAAATGTCACATTTGATCATTTTTGGCTTATTTCTACGTAGTCCAGTCATAAAGGACCTCTATGTTTACATTTTCACTTACTTGGATCAAAATTTCAATGATTTGTATAGTCATGACTCTCATGTTAAAAAATCGAAAATTTTCAAAAAATGTTTTTTCTATCGAAAAATGTCAAATTTGATCATTTTTGGCTAATTATTACTTAGTCCAGTTATAAAGGACCTATGTGTATACATTTTGACTTACTTGGATCAAAATTTCAATGATTTGTATAGTCATGACATTTTAGTTGTAAAATCGGAAATTTTCAATAAATGTTTTTTCTATCGAAAAATGTCAAATTTGATTATTTTTGGCTTATTTATACTTAGTCCCGTCATTAAGGACCTCTATGTATACATTTTGACTTACTTGGATCAAAATTTCAATGATTTGTATAGGCATGACATTCTAGATGTAAATTCGGAAATTTTCAAAAAATGTTTTTTCTATCGAAAAATGTCAAATTTGATCTTTTTTGGCTTATTTATACTTAGTCCAGTCATAAAGGACCTCTATGTATACATTTAGACTTACTTGGATCAAAATTTCAATGATTTGTATAGTCATGACTCTCATGTTGAAAAATCGGGAATTTTCAAAAAATGTTTTTTCTATCGTAAAATGTCAAATTTGATCATTTTTGGCTTATTTATACTTAGTCCAGTCATAAAGGACATTTTGACTTACTTGGATCAAAATTTCAATGATTTGTATAGTCATGACATTCTAGTTGTAAAATCGAAAATTTTCAAAAAATGTTTTTTCTATCGAAAAATGTCAAATTTGATCATTTTTGGCCTATTTATACTTAGTCCAGTCATAAAGGACTTCTATGTATACATTTTACTTACTTGGATCAAAATTTCAATGATTTGTATAGTCACGACTCTCATGTTGAAAAATCGGAAATTTTCAAAAAATGTTTTTTCTATCGAAAAATGTCAAATTTGCTCATTTTTGGCTTATTTCCACTTAGTCCAGTAATAAAGGACCTCTTTGTAGACATTTTGACTTACTTGGATCAAAATATCAATGATTTGTACAGTCATGACATTTTAGTTGTAAAATCGGAAATTTTTAAAAAATGTTTTTTCTATCGAAAAATGTCAAATTTGATCATTTTTGGCTTATTTATACTTAGTCCAGTCATAAAGGACCTCTATGTATACATTTTGACTTACTTGGATCAAAATTTCAATGATTTGTATAGTCATGTTTCTCATGTTGAAAAATCGAAAATTTTCAAAAAATGTTTTTCCTATCGAAAAATGTCAAATTTGATCATTTTTGGCTTATTTATACTTAGTCCAGTCATAAAGGACCTCTATGTAATCATTTTGACTTACTTGGATCAAAATTTCAATGATTTGTATAGTCATGACTCTCATGTTGAAAAATCGAAAATTTTCAAAAAATGTTTTTTCTATCGAAAAATGTCAAATTTGATCATTTTTGGCTTATTTCTACTTAGTCCAGCCATAAAGGACCTCTCTGTATACATTTTGACTTACTTGGATCAAAATTTCAATGATTTGTATAGTCATGACTCTCATGTTGAAAAATCGAAAATTTTCAAAAAATGTTTTTTCTATCGAAAAATGTCAAATTTGATCATTTTTGGCTTATTTCTACGTAGTCCAGTCAAAAAGGACCTAAATGTTTACATTTTGACTTACTTGGATCAAAATTTCAATGATTTGTATAGTCATGATTCTCATGTTGAAAAATCGAAAATTTTCAAAAAATGTTTTTCCTATCGAAAAATGTCAAATTTGATCATTTTTGGCTTATTTATACTTAGTCCAGTCATAAAAGACCTCTTTGTATACATTTTGACTTACTTGGATCCAAATTTCAATGATTTGTATAGTTATGACACTCTAGTTGTAAAATCGGAAATTTTCAAAAAATGTTTTTTCTATCGAAAAATGTCAAATTTGATTATTTTTGGCTTATTTATACCTAGTCCCGTCATTAAGGACCTCTATGTATACATTTTGACTTACTTGGATCAAAATTTCAATGATTTTTATTGTCATGACTCTCATGTTAAAAAATCGAAAATTTTCAAAAAATATTTTTTCTTTCGACAAATGTCAAATTTGATCATTTTTGGCTTATTTCTACTTAGTGTAGTCATTAAGGACCTCTATGTATACATTTTGACTTACTTGGATCAAAATTTCAATGATTTGTATTGTCATGACTCTCATGTTGAAAAATCAAAAATTTTCAAAAAATGTTTTTTCTATCGAAAAATGTCAAATTTGATCATTTTTGGCTTATTTCTACGTAGTCCAGTCAAAAAGGACCTAAATGTTTACATTTTGACTTACTTGGATCAAAATTTCAATGATTTGCATAGTCATGACTCTCATGTTGAAAAATCGAAAATTTTCAAAAAATGTTTTTTCTATCGAAAAATGTCAAATTTGATCATTTTTGGCTTATTTATACTTAGTCCAGTCATAAAGGACCTATGTGTATACATTTTGACTTACTTGGATCAAAATTTCAATGATTTGTATAGTCATGACATTTTAGTTGTAAAATCGGAAATTTTCAAAAAATGTTTTTTCTATCGAAAAATGTCAAATTTGATCATTTTTGGCTTATTTATACTTAGTCCAGTCATAAAGGACCTCTATGTATACATCTTGACTTACTTGGATCAAAATTTCAATGATTTGTATAGTCATGACTCTCATGTTAAAAAATCGAAAATTTTCAAAAAATGTTTTTTCTATCGAAAAATGTCAAATTTGATCATTTTTGGCTTATTTCTACGTAGTCCAGTCATAAAGGACCTCTTTGTATTCATTTTGACTTACTTGGATCAAAATTTCAATGATTTGTATAGTCATGACTCTCATGTTGAAAAATCGAAAATTTTCAAAAAATATTTTTTCTTTCGAAAAATGTCAAATTTGATCATTTTTGGCTTATTTCTACTTAGTGTAGTCATTAAGGACCTCTATGTATACATTTTGACTTACTTGGATCAAAATTTCAATGATTTGTATAGTCATGACATTTTAGTTGTAAAATCGGAAATTTTCAAAAAATGTTTTTTCTATCGAAAAATGTCAAATTTGATTATTTTTGGCTTATTTATACTTAGTCCCGCCTTTAAGGACCTCTATGTATACATTTTGACTTACTTTAATCAAAATTTCAATGATTTGTATAGTCATGACTCTCATGTTGAAAAATCGAAAATTTTCAAAAAATGTTTTTTCTATCGAAAAATGTCAAATTTGATCATTTTTGGCTTATTTCTACGTAGTCCAGTCATAAAGGACCTCTATGTATACATTTCGACTTACTTGGATCAAAATTTCAATGATTTGTATAGTCATGATTCTCATGTTGAAAAATCGAAAATTTTAAAAAAATGTTTTTTCTATCGAAAAATGTCAAATTTGATCATTTTTGGATTATTTCTACTTAGTGTAGTCATTAAGGACCTCTATGTATACATTTTGACTTACTTGGATCAAAATTTCAATGATTTGTATAGTCATGACTCTCATGTTGAAAAATCGGGAATTTTCAAAAAATGTTTTTTCTATCGTAAAATGTCAAATTTGATCATTTTTGGCTTATTTATACTTAGTCCAGTCATAAAGGACATTTTGACTTACTTGGATCAAAATTTCAATGATTTGTATAGTCATGACATTCTAGTTGTAAAATCGAAAATTTTCAAAAAATGTTTTTTCTATCGAAAAATGTCAAATTTGATCATTTTTGGCCTATTTATACTTAGTCCAGTCATAAAGGACTTCTATGTATACATTTTGCTTACTTGGATCAAAATTTCAATGATTTGTATAGTCACGACTCTCATGTTGAAAAATCGGAAATTTTCAAAAAATGTTTTTTCTATCGAAAAATGTCAAATTTGCTCATTTTTGGCTTATTTCCACTTAGTCCAGTAATAAAGGACCTCTTTGTAGACATTTTGACTTACTTGGATCAAAATATCAATGATTTGTACAGTCATGACATTTTAGTTGTAAAATCGGAAATTTTTAAAAAATGTTTTTTCTATCGAAAAATGTCAAATTTGATCATTTTTGGCTTATTTCTACTTAGTCCAGTCATAAAGGACCTCTATGTATACATTTTGACTTACTTGGATCAAAATTTCAATGATTTGTATAGTCATGTTTCTCATGTTGAAAAATCGAAAATTTTCAAAAAATGTTTTTCCTATCGAAAAATGTCAAATTTGATCATTTTTGGCTTATTTATACTTAGTCCAGTCATAAAGGACCTCTATGTAATCATTTTGACTTACTTGGATCAAAATTTCAATGATTTGTATAGTCATGACTTCCATGTTGAAAAATCGAAAATTTTCAAAAAATGTTTTTTCTATCGAAAAATGTCAAATTTGATCATTTTTGGCTTATTTCTACTTAGTCCAGCCATAAAGGACCTCTCTGTATACATTTTGACTTACTTGGATCAAAATTTCAATGATTTGTATAGTCATGACTCTCATGTTGAAAAATCGAAAATTTTCAAAAAATGTTTTTTCTATCGAAAAATGTCAAATTTGATCATTTTTGGCTTATTTCTACGTAGTCCAGTCAAAAAGGACCTAAATGTTTACATTTAGACTTACTTGGATCAAAATTTCAATGATTTGTATAGTCATGATTCTCATGTTGAAAAATCGAAAATTTTCAAAAAATGTTTTTCCTATCGAAAAATGTCAAATTTGATCATTTTTGGCTAATTTATACTTAGTCCAGTCATAAAGGACCTCTTTGTATACATTTTGACTTACTTGGATCCAAATTTCAATGATTTGTATAGTTATGACACTCTAGTTGTAAAATCGGAAATTTTCAAAAAATGTTTTTTCTATCGAAAAATGTCAAATTTGATTATTTTTGGCTTATTTATACCTAGTCCCGTCATTAAGGACCTCTATGTATACATTTTGACTTACTTGGATCAAAATTTCAATGATTTTTATTGTCATGACTCTCATGTTAAAAAATCGAAAATTTTCAAAAAATATTTTTTCTTTCGACAAATGTCAAATTTGATCATTTTTGGCTTATTTCTACTTATTGTAGTCATTAAGGACCTCTATGTATACATTTTGACTTACTTGGATCAAAATTTCAATGATTTGTATTGTCATGACTCTCATGTTGAAAAATCGAAAATTTTCAAAAAATGTTTTTTCTATCGAAAAATGTCAAATTTGATCATTTTTGGCTTATTTCTACGTAGTCCAGTCAAAAAGGACCTAAATGTTTACATTTTGACTTACTTGGATCAAAATTTCAATGATTTGCATAGTCATGACTCTCATGTTGAAAAATCGAAAATTTTCAAAAAATGTTTTTTCTATCGAAAAATGTCAAATTTGATCATTTTTGGCTTATTTATACTTAGTCCAGTCATAAAGGACCTATGTGTATACATTTTGACTTACTTGGATCAAAATTTCAATGATTTGTATAGTCATGACATTTTAGTTGTAAAATCGGAAATTTTCAAAAAATGTTTTTTCTATCGAAAAATGTCAAATTTGATCATTTTTGGCTTATTTATACTTAGTCCAGTCATAAAGGACCTCTATGTATACATCTTGACTTACTTGGATCAAAATTTCAATGATTTGTATAGTCATGACTCTCATGTTAAAAAATCGAAAATTTTCAAAAAATGTTTTTTCTATCGAAAAATTTCAAATTTGATCATTTTTGGCTTATTTCTACGTAGTCCAGTCATAAAGGACCTCTTTGTATTCATTTTGACTTACTTGGATCAAAATTTCAATGATTTGTATAGTCATGACTCTCATGTTGAAAAATCGAAAATTTTCAAAAAATATTTTTTCTTTCGAAAAATGTCAAATTTGATCATTTTTGGCTTATTTCTACTTAGTGTAGTCATTAAGGACCTCTATGTATACATTTTGACTTACTTGGATCAAAATTTCAATGATTTGTATAGTCATGACATTTTAGTTGTAAAATCGGAAATTTTCAAAATATGTTTTTTCTATCGAAAAATGTCAAATTTGATTATTTTTGGCTTATTTATACTTAGTCCCGCCTTTAAGGACCTCTATGTATACATTTTGACTTACTTTAATCAAAATTTCAATGATTTGTATAGTCATGACTCTCATGTTGAAAAATCGAAAATTTTCAAAAAATGTTTTTTTCTATCGAAAAATGTCAAATTTGATCATTTTTGGCTTATTTCTACGTAGTCCAGTCATAAAGGACCTCTATGTATACATTTCGACTTACTTGGATCAAAATTTCAATGATTTGTATAGTCATGATTCTCATGTTGAAAAATCGAAAATTTTAAAAAAATGTTTTTTCTATCGAAAAATGTCAAATTTGATCATTTTTGGATTATTTCTACTTAGTGTAGTCATTAAGGACCTCTATGTATACATTTTGACTTACTTGGATCAAAATTTCAATGATTTGTATAGTCATGATTCTCATGTTGAAAAATCGAAAATTTTCAAAAAATGTTTTTTCTATCGAAAAATGTCAAATTTGATCATTTTTGGCTTATTTATACTTAGTCCATTCATAAAGGACCTCTATGTATACATTTTGACTTACTAGGATCAAAATTTCAATGATTTGTATAGTCATGATTCTCATGTTGAAAAACCAAAAATTTGCAAAAAATGTTTTTTCTATCGAAAAATGTCAAATTTGATCATTTTTGGCTTATTCATACTTAGTCCATTCATAAAGGACCCCTATGTATACATTTTGACTTACTTGGATCAAAATTTCAATGATTTGTATAGTCATGACATTCTAGTTGTAAAATCGGAAATTTTCAAAAAATGTTTTTTGTATCGAAAAATGTCAAATTTGATCATTTTTGGCTTATTTATACTTAGTCCAGTCATAAAGGACCTCTATGTATACATCTTGACTTACTTGGATCAAAATTTCAATGATTTGTATAGTCATGACTCTCATGTTAAAAAATCGAAAATTTTCAAAAAATGTTTTTTCTATCGAAAAATGTCAAATTTGATCATTTTTGGCTTATTTCTACGTAGTCCAGTCATAAAGGACCTCTATGTATTCATTTTGACTTACTTGGATCAAAATTTCAATGATTTGTATAGTCATGACTCTCATGTTGAAAAATCGAAAATTTTCAAAAAGTATTTTTTCTATCGAAAAATGTCAAATTTGATCATTTTTGGCTTATTTCTACTTAGTGTAGTCATTAAGGACCTCTATGTATACATTTTGACTTACTTGGATTAAAATTTCAATGATTTGTATAGTCATGACATTTTAGTTGTAAAATCGGAAATTTTCAAAAAATGTTTTTTCTATCGAAAAATGTCAAATTTGATTATTTTTGGCTTATTTATACTTAGTCCCGCCTTTAAGGACCTCTATGTATACATTTTGACTTACTTTAATCAAAATTTCAATGATTTGTATAGTCATGACTCTCATGTTGAAAAATCGAAAATTTTCAAAAAATGTTTTTTCTATCGAAAAATGTCAAATTTGATCATTTTTGGCTTATTTCTACGTAGTCCAGTCATAAAGGACCTCTATGTATACATTTCGACTTACTTGGATCAAAATTTCAATGATTTGTATAGTCATGATTCTCATGTTGAAAAATCGAAAATTTTCAAAAAATATTTTTTCTTTCGAAAAATGTCAAATTTGATCATTTTTGGCTTATTTCTACTTAGTGTAGTCATTAAGGACCTCTATGTATACATTTTGACTTACTTGGATCAAAATTTCAATGATTTGTATAGTCATGACATTTTAGTTGTAAAATCGGAAATTTTCAAAATATGTTTTTTCTATCGAAAAATGTCAAATTTGATTATTTTTGGCTTATTTATACTTAGTCCCGCCTTTAAGGACCTCTATGTATACATTTTGACTTACTTTAATCAAAATTTCAATGATTTGTATAGTCATGACTCTCATGTTGAAAAATCGAAAATTTTCAAAAAATGTTTTTTCTATCGAAAAATGTCAAATTTGATCATTTTTGGCTTATTTCTACGTAGTCCAGTCATAAAGGACCTCTATGTATACATTTCGACTTACTTGGATCAAAATTTCAATGATTTGTATAGTCATGATTCTCATGTTGAAAAATCGAAAATTTTAAAAAAATGTTTTTTCTATCGAAAAATGTCAAATTTGATCATTTTTGGATTATTTCTACTTAGTGTAGTCATTAAGGACCTCTATGTATACATTTTGACTTACTTGGATCAAAATTTCAATGATTTGTATAGTCATGATTCTCATGTTGAAAAATCGAAAATTTTCAAAAAATGTTTTTTCTATCGAAAAATGTCAAATTTGATCATTTTTGGCTTATTTATACTTAGTCCATTCATAAAGGACCTCTATGTATACATTTTGACTTACTAGGATCAAAATTTCAATGATTTGTATAGTCATGATTCTCATGTTGAAAAACCAAAAATTTGCAAAAAATGTTTTTTCTATCGAAAAATGTCAAATTTGATCATTTTTGGCTTATTCATACTTAGTCCATTCATAAAGGACCCCTATGTATACATTTTGACTTACTTGGATCAAAATTTCAATGATTTGTATAGTCATGAAATTCTAGTTGTAAAATCGGAAATTTTCAAAAAATGTTTTTTGTATCGAAAAATGTCAAATTTGATCATTTTTGGCTTATTTATACTTAGTCCAGTCATAAAGGACCTCTATGTATACATCTTGACTTACTTGGATCAAAATTTCAATGATTTGTATAGTCATGACTCTCATGTTAAAAAATCGAAAATTTTCAAAAAATGTTTTTTCTATCGAAAAATGTCAAATTTGATCATTTTTGGCTTATTTCTACGTAGTCCAGTCATAAAGGACCTCTATGTATTCATTTTGACTTACTTGGATCAAAATTTCAATGATTTGTATAGTCATGACTCTCATGTTGAAAAATCGAAAATTTTCAAAAAGTATTTTTTTCTATCGAAAAATGTCAAATTTGATCATTTTTGGCTTATTTCTACTTAGTGTAGTCATTAAGGACCTCTATGTATACATTTTGACTTACTTGGATTAAAATTTCAATGATTTGTATAGTCATGACATTTTAGTTGTAAAATCGGAAATTTTCAAAAAATGTTTTTTCTATCGAAAAATGTCAAATTTGATTATTTTTGGCTTATTTATACTTAGTCCCGCCTTTAAGGACCTCTATGTATACATTTTGACTTACTTTAATCAAAATTTCAATGATTTGTATAGTCATGACTCTCATGTTGAAAAATCGAAAATTTTCAAAAAATGTTTTTTCTATCGAAAAATGTCAAATTTGATCATTTTTGGCTTATTTCTACGTAGTCCAGTCATAAAGGACCTCTATGTATACATTTCGACTTACTTGGATCAAAATTTCAATGATTTGTATAGTCATGATTCTCATGTTGAAAAATCGAAAATTTTCAAAAAATGTTTTTTCTATCGAAAAATGTCAAATTTGATCATTTTTGGATTATTTCTACTTAGTGTAGTCATTAAGGACCTCTATGTATACATTTTGACTTACTTGGATCAAAATTTCAATGATTTGTATAGTCATGATTCTCATGTTGAAAAATCGAAAATTTTCAAAAAATGTTTTTTCTATCGAAAAATGTCAAATTTGATCATTTTTGGCTTATTTATACTTAGTCCATTCATAAAGGACCTCTATGTATACATTTTGACTTACTAGGATCAAAATTTCAATGATTTGTATAGTCATGATTCTCATGTTGAAAAACCAAAAATTTTCAAAAAATGTTTTTTCTATCGAAAAATGTCAAATTTGATCATTTTTGGCTTATTTCTACGTAGTTCAGTCATAAAGGACCTCTATGTTTACATTTTCACTTACTTGGATCGAAATTTCAATGATTTGTATAGTCATGACTCTCATGATAAAAAATCGAAAATTTTCAAAAAATGTTTTTTCTATCGAAAAATGTCAAATTTGATCATTTTTGGCTTATTTCTACTTAGTCCAGTCATAAAGGACCTATGTGTATACATTTTGACTTCCTTGGATCAAAATTTCAATGATTTGTATAGTCATGACTCTCATGTTGAAAAATCGAAAATTTTCAAAAAATATTTTTTCTTTCGAAAAATGTCAAATTTGATCATTTTTGGCTTATTTCTACTTTGTCCAGTCATAAAGGACCTCTATGTATACATTTAGACTTACTTGGATCAAAATTTCAATGATTTGTATAGTCATGACTCTCATGTTGAAAAATCGGAAATTTTCAAAAAATGTTTTTTCTATCGTAAAATGTCAAATTTGATCATTTTTGGCTTATTTATACTTAGTCCAGTCATAAAGGACATTTTGACTTACTTGGATCAAAATTTCAATGATTTGTATAGTCATGACATTCTAGTTGTAAAATCGAAAATTTTCAAAAAATGTTTTTTCTATCGAAAAATGTCAAATTTGATCATTTTTGGCCTATATATACTTAGTCCAGTCATAAAGGACTTCTATGTATACATTTTGACTTACTTAGATCAAAATTTCAATGATTTCTATAGTCACGACTCTCATGTTGAAATATCGGAAATTTTCAAAAAATGTTTTTTCTATCGAAAATGTCAAATTTGCTCATTTTTGGCTTATTTCTACTTAGTCCAGTAATAAAGGACCTCTTTGTAGAAATTTTGACTTACTTGGATCAAAATATCAATGATTTGTACAGTCATGACATTTTAGTTGTAAAATCGGAAATTTTTAAAAAATGTTTTTTCTATCAAAAAATGTCAAATTTGATTATTTTTGGCTTATTTATACTTAGTCCCGCCTTTAAGGACCTCTATGTATACATTTTGACTTACTTTAATCAAAATTTCAATGATTTGTATAGTCATGACTCTCATGTTGAAAAATCGAAAATTTTCAAAAAATGTTTTTTCTATCGAAAAATGTCAAATTTGATCATTTTTGGCTTATTTCTACGTAGTCCAGTCATAAAGGACCTCTATGTATACATTTCAACTTACTTGGATCAAAATTTCAATGATTTGTATAGTCATGATTCTCATGTTGACAAATCGGAAATTTTCAAAAAATGTTTTTCTATCGAAAAATGTCAATTTTGATCATTTTTGGCTTATTTCAACTAAGTCCAGTCATAAAGGACCTCTATGTAGACATTTTGACTTACTTGGATCAAAATTTCAATGATTTGTATGGTCATGACATTTTAGTTGTAAAATCGGAAATATTCAAAAAATGTTTTTTCTATCCAAAAATGTCAAATTTGATCATTTTTGGCTTATTTATACTTAGTCCATTCATAAAGGACCTCTATGTATACATTTTGCTTACTTGGATCAAAATTTCAATGATTTGTATAGTCATGACTCTCATGTTGAAAAATCGAAAATTTTCAAAAAATGTTTTTTCTATCGAAAAATGTCAAATTTGATCATTTTTGGCTTATTTATACTTAGTCCAGTCATAAAGGAACTCTATGTATACATTTTGACTTTCTTGGATCAAAATTTCAATGATTTGTATAGTCATTACTCTCATGTTGAAAAATCGAAAATTTTCAAAAAATGTTTTTTCTATAAAAAAATGTCAAATTTGATCATTTTTGGCTTATTTATACTTAGTCCAGTCATAAAGGGCCTCTATGTATACATTTTGACTTATTTGGATCAAATTTTCAATGATTTGTATAGTCATGACTCTCATGTTGAAAAATCGGAAATTTGCAAAAAATGTTTTTTCTATAGAAAAATGTCAAATTTGATTATTTTTGGCTTATTTATACTTAGTCCAGTCATAAAGGACCTCTATGTATACATTTTGACTTACTTGGATCAAAATTTCAATGATTTGTATAGTCACGACTCTCATGTTGACAAATCGGAAATTTTCAAAAAATGTTTTTCTATCGAAAAATGTCAATTTTGATCATTTTTGGCTTATTTCAACTAAGTCCAGTCATAAAGGACATCTATGTAGACATTTTGACTTACTTGGATCAAAATTTCAATGATTTGTATGGTCATGACATTTTAGTTGTAAAATCGGAAATATTCAAAAAATGTTTTTTCTATCCAAAAATGTCAAATTTGATCATTTTTGGCTTATTTATACTTAGTCCAGTAATAAAGGACCTCTATGTATACATTTTGACTTACTAAGATCAAAATTTCAATGATTTGTATAGTCATGACTCTCATGTTGAAAATTCGAAAATTTTCAAAAAAGGTTTTTTCTATCGAAAAATGTCAAATTTGATCATTTTTGGCTTATTTATACTCAGTCTAGTCATAAAGGACCTCTATGTATACATTTTGACTAACTTCGATCAAAATTTCAATGATTTGTATAGTCATGACTCTCATGTTGAAAAATCGAAAATTTTCAAAAAATATTTTTTCTATCGAAAAATGTCAAATTTGATCATTTTTGGCTTATTTCTACTTAGTCCATTCATAAAGGACCTCTATGTATACATTGTGCTTACTTGGATCAAAATTTCAATGATTTGTATAGTCATGACTCTCATGTTGAAAAATCGAAAATTTTCAAAAATGTTTTTTCTATCGAAAAATGTCAAATTTGATCATTTTTGGCTTATTTCTACTTAGTCCAGTCATAAAATACCTCTATGTATACATTTTGACTTACTTGGATCAAAATTTCAATGATTTGTATAGTCATGACTCTCATGTTGAAAATTCGAAAATTTTCAAAAAATGTTTTTTCTATCGAAAAATGTCAAATTTGATCATTTTTGGCTTATTTATACTTAGTCCAGTCATAAAGGACCTCTATGTATACATTTTGACTTACTTGGATCAAAATTTCAATGATTTGTATAGTCATGACTCTCATGTTGAAAAATCGAAAATTTTCAAAAAATGTTTTTTCTATCGAAAAATGTCAAATTTGATCATTTTTGGCTTATTTCTACTTAGTCCAGTCATAAAGGACCTCTATGTATACATTTTGACTTACTTGGATCAAAATTTCAATAATTTGTGTAGTCATGACTCTCATGTTGAAAAATCGAAAATTATCAAAAATTGTTTTTTCTATCGAAAAATGTCAAATTTGATCATTTTTGGCTTATTTATTCTTAGTCCAGTCATAAAGAACCTCTATGTATACATTTTGACTTACTTGGATCAAAATTTCAATGATTTGTATTGTCATGACATTTAAGTTGTAAAATCGGAAATTTTCAAAAAATGTTTTTTCTATCGAAAAATGTCAAATTTGATCATTTTTGGCTTATTTATACTTAGTCCAGTCATAAAGGACGTCTATGTATACATTTTGACTTACTTGGATCAAAATTTCAATGATTTGTATAGTCATGACATTTTAGTTGTAAATTCGGAAATTTTCAAAAATTGTTTTTTCTATCGAAAAATGCCAAATTTGATCATTTTTGGCTTATTTATACTTAGTCCAGTCATTAAGGACCTCTTTGTATACATTTTGACTTACTTGGATCAAAATTTCAATGATTTGTGTAGTCATGACTCTCATGTTGAAAAATCGAAAATTTTCAAAAAATGTTATTTCTATCGAAAAATGTCAAATTTGATCATTTTTGGCTCTTTTATACTTAGTCCAGTAATAAAGGACTTCTTTGTATACATTTTGACTTACTTGGATCAAAATTTCAATGATTTGTATTGTCATGACATTTAAGTTGTAAAATCGGAAATTTTCAAAAAATGTTTTTTCTATCGAAAAATGTCAAATTTGATCATTTTTGGCTTATTTATACTTAGTCCAGTCATAAAGGACCAATATGTATACATTTTGACTTACTTGGATCAAAATTTCAATGATTTGTATAGTCATGACATTTTAGTTGTAAAATCGGAAATTTTCAAAAAATGTTTTTTCTATCGAAAAATGTCAAATTTGACCATTTTTGGCTTATTTATACTTAGTCCAGTCATAAAGGACTTCTATGTATACATTTTGACTTACTTGGATCAAAATTTCAATGATTTGTATAGTCATGACTCTCATGTTGAAAAATCGGAAATTTTCATAAAATGTTTTTTCTATCGAAAAATGTCAAATTTGATTATTTTTGGCTTATTTATACTTAGCCCAGTCATAAAGGACCTCTATGTATACATTTTGACTTACTTGGATCAAAATTTCAATGATTTGTATAGTCATGACATTTTATTTGTAAAATCGGAAATTTTCAAAAAATGTTTTTTCTATCGAAAAATGTCAAATTTGACCATTTTTGGCTTATTTATACTCAGTCCAGTCATAAAGGACCAATATGTATACATTTTGACTTACTTGGATCAAATTTCAATGATTTGTATAGTCATGACTCTCATGTTGAAAAATCGAAAATTTTCAAAAAATGTTTTTTCTATCGAAAAATGTCAAATTTGACCATTTTTGGCTTATTTATACTTAGTCCAGTCATAAAGGACTTCTATGTATACATTTTGACTTACTTTAATCAAAATTTCAATGATTTGTATAGTCATGACTCTCATGTTGAAAAATCGGAAATTTTCATAAAATGTTTTTTCCTATCGAAAGCTGTCAAATTTGATCATTTTTGGCTTATTTATACTTAGTCCAGTCATAAAGGACCTCTATGTATACATTTTGACTTACTTGGATCAAAATTTCAATGATTTTTATAGTCATGACATTCTAATTGTAAAATCGGAAATTTTCAAAAAATATTTTTTCTATCGAAAAATGTCAAATTTGATCATTTTTGCTTATTTATACTTAGTCCAGTCATAAAGGACTTCTATGTATACATTTTGACTTACTTGTATCAAAATTTCAATGATTGGTATAGTCATGACTTTCATGTTGAAAAATCGAAAATTTTACAAAAATGTTTTTTCTATCGAAATATGTCAAATTTGATCATTTTTGGCATATTTATACTTAGTCCAGTCATAAAGGACCTCTATGTATACATTTTGACTTACTTGGATCAAAATTTCAATGATTTGTATAGTCATGACTCTCATGTTGAAAAATCGAAAATTTTCAAAAAATGTTTTTTTCTATCGAAAAATGTCAAATTTGATCATTTTTGGCTTATTTCTACTTAGTCCAGTCATAAATAACCTCTATGCATACATTTTGACTTACTTGGATCAAAATTTCAATGATTTTTATAGTCATGACATTCTAATTGTAAAATCGGAAATTTTCAAAAAATATTTTTTCTATCGAAAAATGTCAAATTTGATCATTTTTGCTTATTTATACTTAGTCCAGTCATAAAGGACTTCTATGTATACATTTTGACTTACTTGTATCAAAATTTCAATGATTTGTATAGTCATGACTCTCATGTTGAAAAATCGAAAATTTTACAAAAATGTTTTTTCTATCGAAATATGTCAAATTTGATCATTTTTGGCGTATTTATACTTAGTCCAGTCATAAAGGACCTCTATGTATACATTTTGACTTACTTGGATCAAAATTTCAATGATTTGTATAGTCATGACTCTCATGTTGAAAAATCGAAAATTTTCAAAAAATGTTTTTTCTATCGAAAAATGTCAAATTTGATCATTTTTGGCTTATTTCTACTTAGTCCAGTCATAAAGTACCTCTCTGTATACATTTTGACTTACTTGGATCAAAATTTCAATGATTTGTGTAGTTATGACTCTCATGTTGAAAATTCGAAAATTTTCAAAAAATGTTTTTTCTATCGAAAAATGTCAAATTTGATCATTTTTGGCTTATTTATACTTAGTCCAGTCATAAAGGACCTCTATGTATATATTTTGACTTATTTGGATCAAAATTTCAATGATTTGTATAGTCACGACATTCTAGTTGTAAAATCGAAAATTTTAAAAAAATGTTTTTTCTATCGAAAAAATGTCAAATTTGATCATTTTTGGCTTATTTATACTTAGTCCAATCATAAAGGACCTCTATGTATTCATTTTCACTTACTTGGATAAAAATTTATATGATTTGTATAGTCATGACATTTTAGTTGTAAAATCGGAAATTTTCAAAAAATGTTTTTTCTATCGAAAAATGTCAAATTTGATTATTTTTGGCTTATTTATACTTAGGCCAGTCATAAAGGACCTCTATGTATACATTTTGACTTACTTGGATCAAAATTTCAATGATTTTTATAGTCATGACATTCTAATTGTAAAATCGGAAATTTTCAAAAAATATTTTTTCTATCGAAAAATGTCAAATTTGATCATTTTTGCTTATTTATACTTAGTCCAGTCATAAAGGACTTCTATGTATACATTTTGACTTACTTGTATAAAAATTTCAATGATTGGTATAGTCATGACTCTCATGTTGAAAAATCGAAAATTTTACAAAAATGTTTTTTCTATCGAAATATGTCAAATTTGATCATTTTTGGCATATTTATACTTAGTCCAGTCATAAAGGACCTCTATGTATACATTTTGACTTACTTGGATCAAAATTTCAATGATTTGTATAGTCATGACTCTCATGTTGAAAAATCGAAAATTTTCAAAAAATGTTTTTTCTATCGAAAAATGTCAAATTTGATCATTTTTGGCTTATTTCTACTTAGTCCAGTCATAAAGGACCTCTATGCATACATTTTGACATACTTGGATCAAAATTTCAATGATTTTTATAGTCATGACATTCTAATTGTAAAATCGGAAATTTTCAAAAAATATTTTTTCTATCGAAAAATGTCAAATTTGATCATTTTTGCTTATTTATACTTAGTCCAGTCATAAAGGACTTCTATGTATACATTTTGACTTACTTGTATCAAAATTTCAATGATTTGTATAGTCATGACTCTCATGTTGAAAAATCGAAAATTTTACAAAAATTATTTTTCTATCGAAATATGTCAAATTTGATCATTTTTGGCGTATTTATACTTAGTCCAGTCATAAAGGACCTCTATGTATACATTTTGACTTACTTGGATCAAAATTTCAATGATTTGTATAGTCATGACTCTCATGTTGAAAAATCGAAAATTTTCAAAAAATGTTTTTTCTATCGAAAAATGTCAAATTTGATCATTTTTGGCTTATTTCTACTTAGTCCAGTCATAAAGTACCTATATGTATACATTTTGACTTACTTGGATCAAAATTTCAATGATTTGTGTAGTCATGACTCTCATGTTGAAAATTCGACAATTTTCAAAAAATGTTTTTTCTATCGAAAAATGTCAAATTTGATCATTTTTGGCTTATTTATACTTAGTCCAGTCATAAAGGACCTCTATGTATACATTTTGACTTATTTGGATCAAAATTTCAATGATTTGTATAGTCACGACATTCTAGTTGTAAAATCGAAAATTTAAAAAAAATGTTTTTTCTATCGAAAAATGTCAAATTTGATCATTTTTGGCTTATTTATACTTAGTCCAGTCATAAAGGACCTCTATGTATTCATTTTGACTTACTTGGATAAAAATTTATATGATTTGTATAGTCATGACTCTCATGTTGAAAAATCGAAAATTTTCAAAAAATGTTTTTTCTATCGAAAAATGTCAAATTTGATCATTTTTGGCTTATTTCTACTTAGTCCAGTCATAAAGGAACTCCATGTATACATTTTGACTTACTTGGATCAAAATTTCAATGATTTGTATAGTCACGACTCTCATGTTGAAAAATCGGAAATTTTCAAAAAATGTTTTTTCTATCGAAAAATGTCAAATTTGATCATTTTTGGCTTATTTATACTTAGTCCAGTCATAAAGGACCTCTATGTATACATTTTGACTTATTTGGGTCAAAATTTCAATGATTTGTATAGTCACGACATTCTAGTTGTAAAATCGAAAATTTTAAAAAAATGTTTTTTCTATCGAAAAATGTCAAATTTGATCATTTTTGGCTTATTTATACTTAGTCCAGTCATAAAGGACCTCTATGTATTCATTTTCACTTACTTGGATAAAAATTTATATGATTTGTTTAGTCATGACTCTCATGTTGTAAAATCGAAAATTTTAAAAAAATGTTTTTTCTATCGAAAAATGTCAAATTTGATCATTTTTGGCTTATTTATACTTAGTCCATTCATAAAGGACCTCTATGTATACATTTTGACTTACTTGGATCAAAATTTCAATGATTTGTATAGTCATGATAATCTAGTTGTATAATCGAAAATTTTCAAAAAATTTTTTTCTATCGAAAAATTTCAAATTTGATCATTTTTGGCTTATTTATACTTAGTCCAGTCATAAAGGACTTCTATGTATACATTTTGACTTACTTGGATCAAAATTTCAATGATTTGTATAGTCATGACTCTCATGTTGAAAAATCGGAAATTTTCAAAAAATGTTTTTTCTATCGAAAAATTTGAAATTTGACCATTTTTGGCTTTTTTATACTTAGTCCAGTCATAAAGGACCAATATGCATACATTTTGACTTACTTGGATCAAAATTTCAATGATTTGTATAGTCATGACTCTCATGTTGAAAAATCGAAAATTTTCAAAAAATGTTTTTTCTGTCGAAAAATGTCAAATTTGATCATTTTTGGCTTATTTCTACTTAGTACATTCATAAAGGACCTCTATGTATACATTTTGCTTACTTGGATCAAAATTTCAATGATTTGTATAGGTATGACTCTCATGTTGAAAAATCGAAAATTTTCAATAAATGATTTTTCTATGGAAAATGTCAAATTTGATCATTTTTGGCTTATTTCTACTTAGTCCAGTCATTAAAGACGTCTATGTATACATTTTAACCTACTTGGATCAAAATTTCAATGATTTGTATAGTCATGACTCTCATGTTGAAAAATCGAAAATTTTCAAAATATGTTTTTTCTATCGAAAAATGTCAAATTTGATCATTTTTGGCTTAATTATACTTAGTCCAGTCATTAAGGACCTCTATGTTTACATTTTGACTTACTTGGATCAAAATTTCAATAATTTGTATAGTCATGACTCTCATGTTGAAAAATCGAAAAATTTCAAAAAATGTTATTTCTATCGAAAAATGTCAAATTTGTTCATTTTTGGCTTATTTATACTTAGTCCAGACATAAAGGACCTCTATGTATACATTTTGACTTACTTGGATCCAAATTTCAATGATTTGTATAGTCATGACTCTCATGTTGAAAATTCGAAAATTTTCAAAAAATGTTTTTTCTATCGAAAAATGTCAAATTTGATCATTTTTGGCTTATTTATACTTAGTCCAGTCATAAAGGACCTCTATGTATACATTTTAACTTACTTGGATCAAAATTTCAATGATTTGTATAGTCATGACTCTCATGTTGAAAAATCGAAAATTTTCAAAAAATGTTTATTCTATCGAAAAATGTCAAATTTGATCATTTTTGGCTTATTTATACTTAGTCCAGTCATAAAGGAACTCTGTGTATACATTTTGACTTACTTGGATCAAAATTTCAATGATTTGTATAGTCATGACTTCCATGTTGAAAAATCGAAAATTTTCAAAAAATGTTTTTTCTATCGAAAAATGTCAAATTTGATCATTTTTGGCTTATTTATACTTAGTACAGTCATAAAGGACCTCTATGTATACATTTTTACTTACTTGGATCAAAATTTCAATGATTTGTATAGTCATGACTCTCATGTTGAAAAATCGAAAATTTTCAAAAAATGTTTTTTCTATCGAAAAATGTCAAATTTGATCATTTTTGCTTAGTCTAGTCATAAAGGACCTCTATGTATACATTTTGACTTACTTGGATCAAAATTTCAATGATTTGTATAGTCAAGACTCTCATGTTAAAAAATCGAATATTTTCAAAAAATGTTTTTTCTATCGAAAAATGTCAAATTTGATCATTTTTGGCTTATTTATACTTAGTCCAGTCATAAAGGACCTCTATGTATCCATTTTTACTTACTTGGATCAAAATTTCAATGATTTGTATAGTCATGACTCTCATGTTGAAAAATCGAAAATTTTCAAAAAATGTTTTTTCTATCGAAAAATGTCAAATTTGATCATTTTTGGCTTATTTATACTTAGTCCAGTCATAAAAGACCTCTATGTATACATTTTGACTTACTTGGATCAAAATTTCAATGATTTGTATAGTCATGACTCTCATGTTGAAAAATCGAAAATTTTACAAAAATGTTTTTTCTATCGAAATATGTCAAATTTGATCAAATTGGCGTATTTATACTTAGTCCAGTCATAAAGGACCTCTATGTATACATTTTGACTTACTTGGATCAAAATTTCAATGATTTGTATAGTCATGACTCTCATGTTGAAAAATCGAAAATTTTCAAAAAATGTTTTTTCTATCGAAAAATGTCAAATTTGATCATTTTTGGCTTATTTCTACTTAGTCCAGTCATAAAGTACCTCTATGTATACATTTTGACTTACTTGGATCAAAATTTCAATGATTTGTGTAGTCATGACTCTCATGTTGAAAATTCGAAAATTTTCAAAAAATGTTTTTTCTATCGAAAAATGTCAAATTTGATCATTTTTGGCTTATTTATACATAGTCAAGTCATTAAGGACCTCTATGCATACATTTTGACTTACTTGGTTCAAAATTTCAATGATTTGTATAGTCACGACATTCTAGTTGTAAAATCGAAAATTTAAAAAAAATGTTTTTTCTATCGAAAAATGTCAAATTTGATCATTTTTGGCTTATTTATACTTAGTCCAGTCATAAAGGACCTCTATGTATTCATTTTGACTTACTTGGATAAAAATTTATATGATTTGTATAGTCATGACTCTCATGTTGAAAAATCGGAAATTTTCAAAAAAATGTTTTTTCTATCGAAAAATGTCAAATTTGATCATTTTTGGCGTATTTATACTTAGTCCAGTCATAAAGGACCTCTACGTATACATTTTGACTTACTTGGATCAAAATTTCAATGATTTGTATAGTCATGACTCTCATGTTGAAAAATCGAAAATTTTCAAAAAATGTTTTTTCTATCGAAAAATGTCAAATTTGATCATTTTTGGCTTATTTCTACTTAGTCCAGTCATTAAGTACCTCTATGTATACATTTTGACTTACTTGGATCAAAATTTCAATGATTTGTGTAGTCATGACTCTCATGTTGAAAATTCGAAAATTTTCAAAAAATGTTTTTTCTATCGAAAAATGTCAAAATTGATCATTTTTGGCTTATTTATACTTAGTCCAGTCATTAAGGACCTCTATGTATACATTTTGACTTACTTGGATCAAAATTTCAATGATTTGTATAGTCATGACTCTCATGTTGAAAAATCGAAAATTTTCAAAAAATGTTTTTTCTATCGAAAAATGTCAAATTTGATCATTTTTGGCTTATTTATACTTAGTCCAGTCATAAAGGACCTCTATGTATTCATTTTGACTTACTTGGATAAAAATTTATATGATTTGTATAGTCATGACTCTCATGATGAAAAATCGAAAATTTTCAAAAAATGTTTTTTCTATCGAAAAATGTCAAATTTGATCATTTTTGGCTTATTTCTACTTAGTCCAGTCATAAAGGAACTCTTTGTATACATTTTGACTTACTTGGATCAAAATTTCAATGATTTGTATAGTCATGACTCTCATGTTGAAAAATCGAAAATTTTCAAAAAATGTTTTTTCTATCGAAAAATGTCAAATTTGATCATTTTTGGCTTATTTCTACTTAGTCCAGTCATTAAGTACCTCTATGTATACATTTTGACTTACTTGGATCAAAATTTCAATGATTTGTGTAGTCATGACTCTCATGTTGAAAATTCGAAAATTTTCAAAAAATGTTTTTTCTATCGAAAAATGTCAAATTTGATCATTTTTGGCTTATTTATACTTAGTCCAGTCATAAAGGACCTCTATGTATTCATTTTGACTTCCTTGGATCAAAATTTCAATGATTTGTATAGTCATGACTCTCATGTTGAAAAATCGAAAATTTTCAAAAAATGTTTTTTCTATCGAAAAATGTCAAATTTGATCATTTTTGGCTTATTTCTGCTTAGTCCAGTCATTAAGTACCTCTATGTATACATTTTGACTTACTTGGATCAAAATTTCAATGATTTGTGTAGTCATGACTCTCATGTTGAAAATTCGAAAATTTTCAAAAAATGTTTTTTCTATCGAAAAATGTCAAATTTGATCATTTTTGGCTTATTTATACTTAGTCCAGTCATAAAGGACCTCTATGTATACATTTTGACTTACTTGGATCAAATTTCAATGATTTGTATAGTCACGACATTCTAGTTGTAAAATCGAAAATTTTAAAAAAATGTTTTTTCTATCGAAAAATGTCAAATTTGATCATTTTTGGCTTATTTATACTTAGTCCAGTCAATAAGGACCTCTATGTATTCATTTTGCCTTACTTGGATAAAAATTTATATGATTTGTATAGTCATGACTCTCATGTTGAAAAATCGGAAATTTTCAAAAAATGTTTTTTCAATCGAAAAATGTCAAATTTGATCATTTGTGGCTTATTTATACTTAGTCCAGTCATAAAGGACCTCTATGTATACATTTTGACTTACTTGAATCAAAATTTCAATGATTTTTATAGTCATGACATTCTAGTTCTAAAATCGGAAATTTTCAAAAAATATTTTTTCTATCGAAAAATGTCAAATTTGATCATTTTTGGCTTATTTATACTTAGTCCAGTCAAAAAGGACCCCTATGTATATATTTTGACTTACTTGTATCAAAATTTCAATGATTTGTATAGTCATGACTCTCATGTTGAAAAATCGGAAATTTTCAAAAAATATTTTTTCTATCGAAAAATGTCAAATTTGATCATTTTTGGCTTATTTATACTTAGTCCAGTCATAAAGGACCTCTATGTATATATTTTGACTTACTTGTATCAAAATTTCAATGATTTGTATAGTCATGACTCTCATGTTGAAAAATCGAAAATTTTTCAAAAAATGATTTTTCTATCGAAAAATGTCAAATTTGATCATTTTTGGCTTATTTCTACTTAGTCAAGTCATAAAGGACCTCTATGTATACATTTTGACTTACTTGGATCAAAAATTCAATGATGTGTATAGTCATGACTCTCATGTTGAAAAATCGAAAATTTTCAAAAAATGTTTTTTCTATCGAAAAATGTCAAATTTGATCATTTTTGGCTTATTTCTACTTAGTCCAGTCATTAAAGACCTCTATGTATACATTTTAACTTACTTGGATCAAAATTTCAATGATTTGTATAGTCATGACTCTCATGTTGAAAAATCGAAAAATTTCAAAAAATGTTATTTCTATCGAAAAATGTCAAATTTGATCATTTTTGGCGTATTTATACTTAGTCCAGTCATAAAGGACCTCTATGTATACATTTTGACTTACTTGGATCAAAATTTCAATGATTTGTATAGTCATGACTCTCATGTTGAAAAATCGAAAATTTTCAAAAAATGTTTTTTCTATCGAAAAATGTCAAATTTGATCATTTTTGGCTTATTTCACTTAGTCCAGTCATAAAGTACCTCTATGTATACATTTTGACTTACTTGGATCAAAATTTCAATGATTTGTGTAGTCATGACTCTCATGTTGAAAATTCGAAAATTTTCAAAAAATGTTTTTTCTATCGAAAAATGTCAAATTTGATCATTTTTGCTTAGTCCAGTCATAAAGGACCTCTATGTTTACATTTTGACTTACTTGGATCAAAATTTCAATGATTTGTATAGTCAAGACTCTCATGTTGAAAAATCGAAAATTTTCAAAAAATGTTTTTTCTATCGAAAAATGTCAAATTTGATCATTTTTGGCTTATTTCTACTTAGTTTAGTCATAAAGGACCTCTATGTATACATTTTGACTTACTTGGATCAAAATTTCAATGATTTGTATAGTCATGACTCTCATGTTGAAAAATCGAAAATTTTCAAAAAATGTTTTTTCTATCGAAAAATGTCAAATTTGATCATTTTTGGCTTATTTATACTTAGTCCAGTCATAAAAGACCTCTATGTATACATTTTGACTTACTTGGATCAAAATTTCAATGATTTGTAAAGTCATGACTCTCATGTTGAAAAATCGAAAATTTTCAAAAAATGTTTTTTCAATCGAAAAATTTGTGGCTTATTTATACTTAGTCCAGTCATAAAGGACCTCTATGTATACATTTTGACTTACTTGAATCAAAATTTCAATGATTTTTATAGTCATGACATTCTAGTTCTAAAATCGGAAATTTTCAAAAAATATTTTTTCTATCGAAAAATGTCAAATTTGATCATTTTTGGCTTATTTATACTTAGTCCAGTCATAAAGGACCCCTATGTATATATTTTGACTTACTTGTATCAAAATTTCAATGATTTGTATAGTCATGACTCTCATGTTGAAAAATCGGAAATTTTCAAAAAATATTTTTTCTATCAAAAAATGTCAAATTTGATCATTTTTGGCTTATTTATACTTAGTCCAGTCATAAAGGACCTCTATGTATATATTTTGACTTACTTGTATCAAAATTTCAATGATTTGTATAGTCATGACTCTCATGTTGAAAAATCGAAAATTTTTCAAAAAATGATTTTTCTATCGAAAATTGTCAAATTTGATCATTTTTGGCTTATTTCTACTTAGTCAAGTCATAAATTACCTCTATGTATACATTTTGACTTACTTGGATCAAAAATTCAATGATGTGTATAGTCATGACTCTCATGTTGAAAAATCGAAAATTTTCAAAAAATGTTTTTTCTATCGAAAAATGTCAAATTTGATCATTTTTGGCTTATTTCTACTTAGTCCAGTCATTAAAGACCTCTATGTATACATTTTAACTTACTTGGATCAAAATTTCAATGATTTGTATAGTCATGACTCTCATGTTGAATAATCGAAAAATTTCAAAAAATGTTATTTCTATCGAAAAATGTCAAATTTGATCATTTTTGGCGTATTTATACTTAGTCCAGTCATAAAGGACCTCTATGTATACATTTTGACTTACTTGGATCAAAATTTCAATGATTTGTATAGTCATGACTCTCATGTTGAAAAATCGAAAATTTTCAAAAAATGTTTTTTCTATCGAAAAATGTCAAATTTGATCATTTTTGGCTTATTTCACTTAGTCCAGTCATAAAGTACCTCTATGTATACATTTTGACTTACTTGGATCAAAATTTCAATGATTTGTGTAGTCATGACTCTCATGTTGAAAATTCGAAAATTTTCAAAAAATGTTTTTTCTATCGAAAAATGTCAAATTTGATCATTTTTGCTTAGTCCAGTCATAAAGGACCTCTATGTATACATTTTGACTTACTTGGATCAAAATTTCAATGATTTGTATAGTCAAGACTCTCATGTTGAAAAATCGAAAATTTTCAAAAAATGTTTTTTCTATCGAAAAATGTCAAATTTGATCATTTTTGGCTTATTTATACTTAGTCCAGTCATAAAAGACCTCTATGTATACATTTTGACTTACTTGGATCAAAATTTCAATGATTTGTAAAGTCATGACTCTCATGTTGAAAAATCGAAAATTTTACAAAAATGTTTTTTCTATCGAAATATGTCAAATTTGATCATTTTTGGCGTATTTATACTTAGTCCAGTCATAAGGGACCTCTATGTATACATTTTGACTTACTTGGATCAAAATTTCAATGATTTGTATAGTCATGACTCTCATGTTGAAAAATCGAAAATTTTCAAAAAATGTTTTTTCTATCGAAAAATGTCAAATTTGATCATTTTTGGCTTATTTCTACTTAGTCCAGTCATAAAGTACCTCTATGTATACATTTTGACTTACTTGGATCAAAATTTCAATGATTTGTGTAGTCATGACTCTCATGTTGAAAATTCGAAAATTTTCAAAAAATGTTTTTTCTATCGAAAAATGTCAAATTTGATCATTTTTGGCTTATTTATACTTAGTCCAGTCATAAAGGACCTCTATGTATACATTTTGACTTACTTGGATCAAAATTTCAATGATTTGTATAGTCACGACATTCTAGTTGTAAAATCGAAAATTTAAAAAAAATGTTTTTTTCTATCGAAAAATGTCAAATTTGATCATTTTTGGCTTATTTATACTTAGCCCAGTCATAAAGGACCTCTATGTATTCATTTTGACTTACTTGGATAAAAATTTATATGATTTGTATAGTCATGACTCTCATGTTGAAAAATCGGAAATTTTCAAAAAATGTTTTTTCAATCGAAAAATGTCAAATTTGATCATTTTTTGCTTATTTCTACTTAGTCCATTCAAAAAGGACCTCTATGTATACATTTTGACTTACTTGGATCAAAATTTCAATGATTTTTATAGTCATGACTCTCATGTTGAAAAATCGGAAATTTTCAAAAAAATGTTTTTTCTATCGAAAAATGTCAAATTTGATCATTTTTGGCGTATTTATACTTAGTCCAGTCATAAAGGACCTCTATGTATACATTTTGACTTACCTGGATCAAAATTTCAATGATTTGTATAGTCATGACTCTCATATCGAAAAATGTCAAATTTAATCATTTTTGGCTTATTTCTACTTAGTCCAGTCATTAAGTACCTCTATGTATACATTTTGACTTACTTGGATCAAAATTTCAATTATTTGTGTAGTCATGACTCTCATGTTGTAAAATCGAAAATTTTAAAAAAATGTTTTTTCTATCGAAAAATGTCAAATTTGATCATTTTTGGCTTATTTATACTTAGTCCAGTCATAAAGGACCTCTATGTATTCATTTTGACTTACTTGGATAAAAATTTATATGATTTGTATAGTCATGACTCTCATGTTGAAAAATCGAAAATTTTCAAAAAATGTTTTTTCTATCGAAAAATGTCAAATTTGATCATTTTTGGCTTATTTCTACTTAGTCCAGTCATAAAGGAACTCTATGTATACATTTTGACTTACTTGGATCATAATGTCAATGATTTGTATAGTCACGACTCTCATGTTGAAAAATCGGAAATTTTCAAAAAATGTTTTTTCTATCGAAAAATGTCAAATTTGATCATTTTTGGCTTATTTCTACTTAGTCCATTCATAAAGGACCTCTATGTATACATTTTGACTTACTTGGATCAAAATTTCAATGATTTGCATAGTCATGACTCTCATGTTGAAAAATCGGAAATTTTCAAAAAAATGTTTTTTCTATCGAAAAATGTCAAATTTGATCATTTTTGGCGTATTTATACTTAGTCCAGTCATATAGGACCTCTATGTATACATTTTGACTTACTTGGATCAAAATTTCAATGATTTGTATAGTCATGACTCTCATGTTGAAAAATCGAAAATTTTCAAAAAATGTTTTTTCTATCGAAAAATGTCAAATTTGATCATTTTTGGCTTATTTCTACTTAGTCCAGTCATTAAGTACCTCTATGTATACATTTTGACTTACTTGGATCAAAATTTCAATGATTTGTGTAGTCATGACTCTCATGTTGAAAATTCGAAAATTTTCAAAAAATGTTTTTTCTATCGAAAAATGTCAAATTTGATCATTTTTGGCTTATTTATACTTAGTCCAGTCATAAAGGACCTCTATGTATACATTTTGACTTACTTGGATCAAAATTTCAATGATTTGTATAGTCACGACATTCTAGTTGTAAAATCGAAAATTTTAAAAAAATGTTTTTTCTATCGAAAAATGTCAAATTTGATCATTTTTGGCTTATTTATACTTAGTCCAGTCATAAAGGACCTCTATGTATTCATTTTGACTTACTTGGATAAAAATTTATATGATTTGTATAGTCATGACTCTCATGTTGAAAAATCGAAAATTTTCAAAAAATGTTTTTTCTATCGAAAAATGTCAAATTTGATCATTTTTGGCTTATTTCTACTTAGTCCATTCATAAAGGACCTCTATGTATACATTTTGCTTACTTGGATCAAAATTTCAATGATTTGTATAGGTATGACTCTCATGTTGAAAAATCGAAAATTTTCAAAAAATGATTTTTCTATGGCAAATGTCAAATTTGATCATTTTTGGCTTATTTATACTTAGTCCAGTCATAAAGGACCTCTATGTATTCATTTTGACTTACTTGGATAAAAATTTCAATGATTTGTATAGTCATGACTCTCATGTTGAAAAATCGGAAATTTTCAAAAAAATGTTTTTTCTATCGAAAAATGTCAAATTTGATCATTTTTGGCGTATTTATACTTAGTCCAGTCATAAAGGACCTCTATGTATACATTTTGACTTACTTGGATCAAAATTTCAATGATTTGTGTAGTCATGACTCTCATGTTGAAAATTCGAAAATTTTCAAAAAATGTTTTTTTCTATCGAAAAATGTCAAATTTGATCATTTTTGGCTTATTTATACTTAGTCCAGTCATAAAGGACCTCTATGTATACATTTTGACTTACTTGGATCAAAATTTCAATGATTTGTATAGTCACGACATTCTAGTTGTAAAATCGAAAATTTTAAAAAAATGTTTTTTCTATCGAAAAATGTCAAATTTGATCATTTTTGGCTTATTTATACTTAGTCCAGTCATAAAGGACCTCTATGTATTCATTTTGACTTACTTGGATAAAAATTTATATGATTTGTATAGTCATGACTCTCATGTTGAAAAATCGAAAATTTTCAAAAAATGTTTTTTCTATCGAAAAATGTCAAATTTGATCATTTTTGGCTTATTTCTACTTAGTCCATTCATAAAGGACCTCTATGTATACATTTTGCTTACTTGGATCAAAATTTCAATGATTTGTATAGGTATGACTCTCATGTTGAAAAATCGAAAATTTTCAAAAAATGATTTTTCTATGGCAAATGTCAAATTTGATCATTTTTGGCTTATTTATACTTAGTCCAGTCATAAAGGACCTCTATGTATTCATTTTGACTTACTTGGATAAAAATTTCAATGATTTGTATAGTCATGACTCTCATGTTGAAAAATCGGAAATTTTCAAAAAAATGTTTTTTCTATCGAAAAATGTCAAATTTGATCATTTTTGGCGTATTTATACTTAGTCCAGTCATAAAGGACCTCTATGTATACATTTTGACTTACTTGGATCAAAATTTCAATGATTTGTGTAGTCATGACTCTCATGTTGAAAATTCGAAAATTTTCAAAAAATGTTTTTTCTATCGAAAAATGTCAAATTTGATCATTTTTGGCTTATTTATACTTAGTCCAGTCATAAAGGACCTCTATGTATACATTTTGACTTACTTGGATCAAAATTTCAATGATTTGTATAGTCACGACATTCTAGTTGTAAAATCGAAAATTTTAAAAAAATGTTTTTTCTATCGAAAAATGTCAAATTTGATCATTTTTGGCTTATTTATACTTAGTCCAGTCATAAAGGACCTCTATGTATTCATTTTGACTTACTTGGATAAAAATTTATATGATTTGTATAGTCATGACTCTCATGTTGAAAAATCGAAAATTTTCAAAAAATGTTTTTTCTATCGAAAAATGTCAAATTTGATCATTTTTGGCTTATTTCTACTTAGTCCATTCATAAAGGACCTCTATGTATACATTTTGCTTACTTGGATCAAAATTTCAATGATTTGTATAGGTATGACTCTCATGTTGAAAAATCGAAAATTTTCAAAAAATGATTTTTCTATGGCAAATGTCAAATTTGATCATTTTTGGCTTATTTATACTTAGTCCAGTCATAAAGGACCTCTATGTATACATTTTGACTTACTTGGATCAAAATTTCAATGATTTGTATAGTCAAGACTCTCATGTTGAAAAATCGAAAATTTTCAAAAAATGTTTTTTCTATCGAAAAATGTCAAATTTGATCATTTTTGGCTTATTTCTACTTAGTTTAGTCAAAAAGGACCTCTATGTGTACATTTTGACTTACTTGGATCAAAATTTCAATGATTTGTATAGTCATGACTCTCATGTTGAAAAATCGAAAATTTTCAAAAAATGTTTTTTCTATCGAAAAATGTCAAATTTGATCATTTTTGGCTTATTTATACTTAGTCCAGTCATAAAAGACCTCTATGTATACATTTTGACTTACTTGGATCAAAATTTCAATGATTTGTATAGTCATGACTCTCATGTTGAAAAATCGAAAATTTTACAAAAATGTTTTTTCTATCGAAATATGTCAAATTTGATCATTTTTGGCGTATTTATACTTAGTCCAGTCATAAGGGACCTCTATGTATACATTTTGACTTACTTGGATCAAAATTTCAATGATTTGTATAGTCATGACTCTCATGTTGAAAAATCGAAAATTTTCAAAAAATGTTTTTTCTATCGAAAAATGTCAAATTTGATCATTTTTGGCTTATTTCTACTTAGTCCAGTCATAAAGTACCTCTTTGTATACATTTTGACTTACTTGGATCAAAATTTCAATGATTTGTGTAGTCATGACTCTCATGTTGAAAATTCGAAAATTTTCAAAAAATGTTTTTTTCTATCGAAAAATGTCAAATTTGATCATTTTTGGCTTATTTATACTTAGTCCAGTCATAAAGGACCTCTATGTATACATTTTACTTACTTGGATCAAAATTTCAATGATTTGTATAGTCACGACATTCTAGTTGTAAAATCGAAAATTTAAAAAAAAATGTTTTTTCTATCGAAAAATGTCAAATTTGATCATTTTTGGCTTATTTATACTTAGTCCAGTCATAAAGGACCTCTATGTATTCATTTTGACTTACTTGGATAAAAATTTATATGATTTGTATAGTCATGACTCTCATGTTGAAAAATCGGAAATTTTCAAAAAATGTTTTTTCTATCGAAAAATGTCAAATTTGATCATTTTTGGCTTATTTCTACTTAGTCCATTCAAAAAGGACCTCTATGTATACATTTTGACTTACTTGGATCAAAATTTCAATGATTTGTAAAGTCATGACTCTCATGTTGAAAAATCGGAAATTTTCAAAAAAATGTTTTTTCTATCGAAAAATGTCAAATTTGATCATTTTTGGCTTATTTATACTTAGTCCAGTCATAAAGTACCTCTTTGTATACATTTTGACTTACTTGGATCAAAATTTCAATGATTTGTGTAGTCATGACTCTCATGTTGAAAATTCGAAAATTTTCAAAAAATGTTTTTTCTATCGAAAAATGTCAAATTTGATCATTTTTGGCTTATTTATACTTAGTCCAGTCATAAAGGACCTCTATGTATACATTTTACTTACTTGGATCAAAATTTCAATGATTTGTATAGTCACGACATTCTAGTTGTAAAATCGAAAATTTAAAAAAAAATGTTTTTTCTATCGAAAAATGTCAAACTTGATCATTTTTGGCTTATTTATACTTAGTCCAGTCATAAAGGACCTCTATGTATACATTTTGACTTACTTGGATCAAAATTTCAATGATTTGTATAGTCATGATTCTCATATCGAAAAATGTCAAATTTGATCATTTTTGGCTTATTTCTACTTAGTCCAGTCATTAAGTACCTCTATGTATACATTTTGACTTACTTGGATCAAAATTTAAATGATTTGTGTAGTCATGACTCTCATGTTGAAAATTCGAAAATTTTCAAAAAATGTTTTTTTTATCGAAAAATGTCAAATTTGATCATTTTTGGCTTATTTATACTTAGTCCAGTCATAAAGGACCTCTATGTATTCATTTTGACTTACTTGGATAAAAATTTATATGATTTGTATAGTCATGACTCTCATGTTGAAAAATCGAAAATTTTCAAAAAATGTTTTTTCTATCGAAAAATGTCAAATTTGATCATTTTTGGCTTATTTCTACTTAGTCCATTCATAAAGGACCTCTATGTATACATTTTGCTTACTTGGATCAAAATTTCAATGATTTGTATAGGTATGACTCTCATGTTGAAAAATCGAAAATTTTCAAAAAATGATTTTTCTATGGCAAATGTCAAATTTGATCATTTTTGGCTTATTTATACTTAGTCCAGTTATAAAGGACCTCTATGTATACATTTTGACTTACTTGGATCAAAATTTCAATGATTTGTATAGTCATGACTCTCATGTTGAAAAATCGGAAATTTTCAAAAAATGTTTTTTCCTATCGAAAACTGTCAAATTTGATCATTTTTGGCTTATTTATACTTAGTCCAGTCATAAAGGACCTCTATGTATACATTTTGACTTACTTGGATCAAAATTTTGAATGATTTGTATAGTCATGACATTCTAGTTGTAAAATCGGAAATTTTCAAAAAATGTTTTTTCTATCGAAAAATGTCAAATTTGATCATTTTTGGCTTATTTATACTTAGTCCAGTCATAAAGGACCTCCTTGTATACATTTTGACTTACTTGTATCATAATTTCAATGATTTGTATAGTCATGACTCTCATGTTGAAAAATCGAAAATTTTACAAAAATGTTTATTATATCGAAATATGTCAAATTTGATCATTTTTGGCTTATTTCTACTTAATCCATTCATGAAGGACCTCTATGTATACATTTTGCTTACTTGGATCAAAATTTCAATGATCTGTATAGTCATGACTCTCATGTTGAAAAATCGAAAATTTTCAAAAAATGTTTTTTCTATCGAAAAATGTCAAATTTGATCATTTTTGGCTTATTTATACTTAGTCCAGTCATAAAAGACCTCTATGTATACATTTTGACTTACTTGGATCAAAATTTCAATGATTTGTATAGTCAAGACTCTCATGTTGAAAAATCGAAAATTTTCAAAAAATGTTTTTTCTATCGAAAAATGTCAAATTTGATCATTTTTGGCTTATTTCTACTTAGTCCATTCATAAAGGACCTCTATGTATACATTTTGACTTACTTGGATCAAAATTTCAATGATTTGTATAGTCATGACTCTCATGTTGAAAAATCGGAAATTTTCAAAAAAATGTTTTTTCTATCGAAAAATGTCAAATTTGATCATTTTTGGCGTATTTATACTTAGTCCAGTCATAAAGGACCTCTATGTATACATTTTGACTTACTTGGATCAAAATTTCAATGATTTGTATAGTCATGACTCTCATGTTGAAAAATCGAAAATTTTCAAAAAATGTTTTTTCTATCGAAAAATGTCAAATTTGATCATTTTTGGCTTATTTCTACTTAGTCCAGTCATAAAGTACCTCTATGTATACATTTTGACTTACTTGGATCAAAATTTCAATGATTTGTATAGTCATGATAATCTAGTTGTATAATCGAAAATTTTCAAAAAATGTTTTTTCTATCGAAAAATTTCAAATTTGATCATTTTTGGCTTATTTATACTTAGTCCATTCATAAAGGACCTCTATGTATACATTTTGACTTACTTGGATCAAAATTTCAATGATTTGTATAGTCATGATAATCTAGTTGTATAATCGAAAATTTTCAAAAAATGTTTTTTCTATCGAAAAATTTCAAATTTGATCATTTTTGGCTTATTTATACTTAGTCCAGTCATAAAGGACTTCTATGTATACATTTTGACTTACTTGGATCAAAATTTCGATGATTTGTATAGTCATGACTCTCATGTTGAAAAATCGAAAATTTTCAAAAAATGTTTTTTCTATCGAAAAATGTCAAATTTGATCATTTTTGGCTTATTTCTACTTAGTCCATTCATAAACGACCTCTATGTATACATTTTGCTTACTTGGATCAAAATTTCAATGATTTGTATAATCATGACTCTCATGTTGAAAAATCGAAAATATTGAAAAAATGATTTTTCTATCGAAATATGTCAAATTTGATCATTTTTGGCTTATTTATACTTAGTCCAGTCATAAAGGACCTCTATGTATACATTTTGACTTACTTGGATCAAAATTTCAATGATTTGTATAATCATGACTCTCATGTTGAAAAATCGAAAATGTTGAAAAAATGATTTTTCTATCGAAAAATGTCAAATTTGATCATTTTTGGCTTATTTCTACTTAGTCCATTCATAAAGGACCTCTATGTATACATTTTGCTTACTTGGATCAAAATTTCAATGATTTGTATAGTCATGACTCTCATGTTGAAAAATCGAAAATTTTCAAAAAATGTTTTTTCCTATCGAAAACTGTCAAATTTGATCATTTTTGGCTTATTTATACTTAGTTCAGTCATAAAGGACCTCTATGTATACATTTTGACTTACTTGGATCAAAATTTTAATGATTTGTATAGTCCTGACATTCTAGTTGTAAAATCGGAAATTTTCAAAAAATGGTTTTTCTATCGAAAAATGTCAAATTTGATCATTTTTGGCTTATTTATACTTAGTCCAGTCATAAAAGACCTCTATGTATACATTTTGACTTACTTGGATCAAAATTTCAATGATTTGTATAGTCAAGACTCTCATGTTGAAAAATCGAAAATTTTCAAAAAATGTTTTTTCTATCGAAAAATGTCAAATTTGATCATTTTTGGCTTATTTCTACTTAGCCCATTCATAAAGGACCTCTATGTATACATTTTGACTTACTTGGATCAAAATTTCAATGATTTGTATAGTCATGACTCTCATGTTGAAAAATCGGAAATTTTCAAAAAAAATGTTTTTTCTATCGAAAAATGTCAAATTTGATCATTTTTGGCGTATTTATACTTAGTCCAGTCATAAAGGACCTCTATGTATACATTTTGACTTACTTGGATCAAAATTTCAATGATTTGTATAGTCATGACTCTCATGTTGAAAAATCGAAAATTTTCAAAAAATGTTTTTTTTATCGAAAAATGTCAAATTTGATCATTTTTGGCTTATTTCTACTTAGTCCAGACATAAAGTACCTCTATGTATACATTTTGACTTACTTGGATCAAAATTTCAATGATTTGTATAGTCATGATAATCTAGTTGTATAATCGAAAATTTTCAAAAAATGTTTTTTCTATCGAAAAATTTCAAATTTGATCATTTTTGGCTTATTTATACTTAGTCCATTCATAAAGGACCTCTATGTATACATTTTGACTTACTTGGATCAAAATTTCAATGATTTGTATAGTCATGATAATCTAGTTGTATAATCGAAAATTTTCAAATATGTTTTTTCTATCGAAAAATTTCAAATTTGATCATTTTTGGCTTATTTATACTTAGTCCAGTCATAAAGGACTTCTATGTATACATTTTGACTTACTTGGATCAAAATTTCAATGATTTGTATAGTCATGACTCTCATGTTGAAAAATCGAAAATTTTCAAAAAATGTTTTTTCTATCGAAAAATGTCAAATTTGATCATTTTTGGCTTATTTCTACTTAGTCCATTCATAAACGACCTCTATGTATACATTTTGCTTACTTGGATCAAAATTTCAATGATTTGTATAATCATGACTCTCATGTTGAAAAATCGAAAATATTGAAAAAATGATTTTTCTATCGAAAAATGTCAAATTTGATCATTTTTGGCTTATTTATACTTAGTCCAGTCATAAAGGACCTCTATGTATACATTTTGACTTACTTGGATCAAAATTTCAATGATTTGTATAGTCATGACTCTCATGTTGAAAAATCGGAAATTTTCAAAAAATGTTTTTTCCTATCGAAAACTGTCAAATTTGATCATTTTTGGCTCATTTATACTTAGTCCAGTCATAAAGGACCTCTATGTATACATTTTGACTTACTTGGATCAAAATTTCAATGATTTGTATAGCAATGACATTCTAGTTGTAAAATTGGAAATTTTCAAAAAATGTTTTTTCAATCGAAAAATGTCAAATTTGATCATTTTTGGCTTATTTATACTTAGTCTAGTCATAAAGGACCTCTATGTATACATTTTGACTTACTTGGATCAAAATTTCAATGATTTTGATAGTCATGACATTCTAGTTGTAAAATCGGAAATTTTCAAAAAATATTTTTTCTATCGAAAAATGTCAAATTTGATCATTTTTGGCTTATTTATACTTAGTCCAGTCATAAAGGACCTCCTTGTATACATTTTGACTTACTTGTATCAAAATTTCAATGATTTGTATAGTCATGACTCTCATGTTGAAAAATCGAAAATTTTACAAAAATGTTTTTTCTATCGAAATATGTCAAATTTGATAATTTTTGGCTTATTTCTACTTAGTCCATTCATAAAGGACCTCTATGTATACATTTTGCTTACTTGGATCAAAATTTCAATGATTTGTATAGTCATGACTCTCATGTTGAAAAATCGAAAATTTTCAAAAAATGTTTTTTCCTATCGAAAACTGTCAAATTTGATCATTTTTGGCTTATTTATACTTAGTTCAGTCATAAAGGACCTCTATGTATACATTTTGACTTACTTGGATCAAAATTTTAATGATTTGTATAGTCCTGACATTCTAGTTGTAAAATCGGAAATTTTCAAAAAATGTTTTTTTCAATCGAAAAATGTCAAATTTGATCATTTGTGGCTTATTTATACTTAGTCCAGTCATAAAGGACCTCTATGTATACATTTTGACTTACTTGAATCAAAATTTCAATGATTTTTATAGTCATGACATTCTAGTTGTAAAATCGGAAATTTTCAAAAAATATTTTTTCTATCGAAAAATGTCAAATTTGATCATTTTTGGCTTATTTATACTTAGTCCAGTCATAAAGGACCTCTATGTATACATTTTGACTTACTTGTATCAAAATTTCAATGATTTGTATAGTCATGACTCTCATGTTGAAAAATCGAAAATTTTTCAAAAAATGATTTTTCTATCGAAAAATGTCAAATTTGATCATTTTTGGCTTATTTCTACTTAGTCAAGTCATAAAGGACCTCTATGTATACATTTTGACTTACTTGGATCAAAAATTCAATGATGTGTATAGTCATGACTCTCATGTTGAAAAATCGAAAATTTTCAAAAAATGTTTTTTCTATCGAAAAATGTCAAATTTGATCATTTTTGGCTTATTTCTACTTAGTCCAGTCATTAAAGACCTTAATGTATACATTTTGACTTACCTGGATCAAAATTTCAATGATTTGTATAGTCATGACTCTCATGTTGAAAAATCGAAAATTTTCAAAATATGTTTTTTTAAATCGAAAAATGTCAAATTTGATCATTTTTGGCTTAATTATACTTAGTCCAGTCATTAAGGACCTCTATGTTTACATTTGGACACACTTGGATCAAAATTTCAATGATTTGTATAGTCATGACTCTCATGTTGAAAAATCGAAAAATTTCAAAAAATGTTATTTCTATCGAAAAATGTAGAATTTGATCATTTTTGGCTTATTTATACTTAGTCCAGCCATAAAGGACCTCTTTGTATACATTTTGACTTACTTGGATCCAAATTTCAATGATTTGTATAGTCATGACTCTCATGTTGAAAAATCGAAAATTTTCAAAAAATGTTTTTTCTATCGAAAAATGTCAAATTTGATCATTTTTGCTTAGT